>NW_010366577.1:952909-1023835 GCF_000414095.1 Morus notabilis | reverse complement strand
AACTTTATTCCCTCGATTGTGGATCATAAGATTTAGACTATCATCTTTAGATTCTTGTATTCCGCATGTTCTTCACATTACATGCATGACCTAAAGATTTAGAATGACAGTCTCAGACTTTCAGTTTGCTTATCATACATTCAACTATTATGAACATAAAGAGGACAATTCATAGATATATGAAATAAACAAATCTTTATTAATAGTCAAAATATCTCAAAGAATATTGTTACATTTATTCCTAAGGGCATAAATGCTAACAAGGAAGAGTAGTGAAATCAGGGAAGTTTGGTGCGGTCATTTTCTAGAAATTGATAGAACTTGATTGAACTTTGTAAATGAAAGAGCTAGAAAATGAATGAATGTGAGAAAAAAGCTTAGAATCAAAATCAAAAAGACAAGTTGAGAGATAGAATGAGAGTGAATTATTGTGTGGGATTTATGGTGGAATTAAGGGGTATTTATAGGAGAATTTAGGGTGAAATTCCGGATTTTAGCTGTTGGGCCCTTCGTGGGCCCAACGTACGGCACGTGATGGGCCAAACGGGAGGCCCGTCACATGCCACCCGTTGGGCCCGCGAAGGGCCCCCTGGACCAAATGAAATGGGCCGTTTCGCGGGCTTGGGCCGGGCCGAACAAGTGCCGAATCAGGGCTTGGCCCAGGCCGAACAAGGGCCGTGCCGCGGGCCTCCACGTGCTTGGGCCGTGCTTGGGCCGCGGGCTAAGAAGCTGAGGCCCAGCCCTAGCCCATTACACGTGCCGGGCCGGCATGGCCCATAACAATAGCGAACCGGACCGTGCCTAATCCGGCACTATTACGGGTTAAGTCGGGCCGTCCATGGACAGCCCGGCCCATTTGACACCTATATCCACATAACCATACATTAGTTAAAAAGAAAACTAAAAATAGAAGTAAAGAAAAGTTTCCTTCATAAACATTTTATTTTTGTTTTTTTTTTTTTTCCGTTTCCACATGATTATTTTTATTTCCTTTTCTTAAAAAACTATGCGGTGAAAGTGTTTAGAGCAATAATTCCTACATGGACTAGTGAGGCCGAGTGGCATAATTCCACATATGGGAAAGTCAAGCGCAAGAACTGTGGTTGACTTTTCATAAGGTTTTAAATATTTGACTTTGAAGTTCCTCCTGGTGCTGGGGCATAACAAATGAGCTTATTAAAACAACTTTACAATTAGACGGGTGAAGAATAACAAGAAAGAGCACACAAAGTTGCTTAAACTTTAATATTAAGACCCTTGAGAAGATAGAAATTCTCCTCTTTCCTTTCTTTTTTTTTTCTTTTCTTTTTTTTTTCCATGAAAAATTGGCTTTTTTTTTTCTTTTTTCTTTTTTTTGCATGGAAAATTTTGAATAAATCATGCACAAGGATTGGAATGTTGTTTCTGTTTACTTGAGCACGAACAATTGCCCTTATGATTTTATTGCTGAATAAACTCTTTACAAAGTTATCCAGAGGACTTTTGCCAAATCAAAAGAAATGCATTGCCTTATATAGTTGAGATTGGGCTTACAAAACTCTGATATAATCTGACAGGATAAGATCTACACTATTCAGCTTTTGATTTATTTTACAAAAGACAAGATTACTTTTGATAAAGTGAACGACACACTATTCCACTTTTGACTAATTTTTATAAAAGACGAAACCATTTTGACAAAGTGGGAGACACACTATTTTACTTTTGACTTATCGCATAAAAAGACAAATAAATTTTATACAAAATAAGATCTTAGGATAAGATCTTGGGTCCCGTATGATAATACAGTAGACTTGACCGCCTATATGGATACTGGTGCAGGAAGAATGATGATGAATCTAAAAGTCCTCCCGCGTGATTTTTGGATATCACACATCAAATATTTTAAAGCTGCAAATGATCAAGTATTCAAGACATAACTGATTACCAAATCCAAAATTAGTATTAAGTTTTTTCCTAGATGTATCATATGGACAAAAATTCTTAGAAGCTCAGTACCAGACAAGCATTTTCTTGTTAGAATGGATGTATACCGCCAAATAAAGAATCTTCAAAACCTTCCTACAGGAAATGTAGATTTGCAAAAGTGGATAACACGAACAATATATGAAAGCTTAGCTAGCTAGGTGCCATGCTGAGATGTGACTTGTTCGTCTTGATGTTCGAGGTTATCTATTTTACTTGAAGAACAAAACAGAAGGGTAACTGAAGTTGGTTGGGATTCATGTTGTCGGGTCTAGAAATCAACAATCCGTTGTACCTTAACTTTTTTCTGAACATCTTTAATCCACGTTCATCGTAATTTCCAATACTGTTGAACTAGGAAACATCTTAACATCATTTTGATCTCTGGCTCTGTTGAGGCCATTCAATGAAGAATTATCCCAATTAGAATTATTCCCATTTCCACCAATCTGAGGCTTTTTTCTTGTAGGTGACCCAGATGAGAAATTTAACTGATCATTACCAAGTCTGCCAATAATGATCAGTAAAATTTAACACATAACTTTTGACGACAATTAACAATTGCAGCACAATCAACAACGGACACCAATTAATGGACGGAATGCCACACATATTTTGCACAAATGAGCATTTTAACTTTTTGTTTCTTGGCAGTTGACGAGTTGTCGATTGCTATTGCCGGATAATTTCATTTTTTTTTAGTGTCCTAGTTGTCAAATTTAGAAGTTCATCGTGGAGCCTGTAAATGATAAATTATTCAAGATGCATTTGTTTCTTTAAAAACTTTTTTTTTCCTTTATAATTGATTTCTTGGAAAGACAAGAACATGAGCAAGATTGAGAATCCTAAATTCAAAAACAGTGGAAAAAAAGATTGGGAGAGAAAATTGTTAAAAAGAATCAAATGGGTCAGTGAATTAAATGAAACAGTGTTATGATAACAAATTAGATGACGCAGTCTGAAGAAAAACAAAACCAACCACTGATAAAATAATGTACCTCATTTTACTAAGCTTTACTAATCAAAATGGTATTGTTTTTAATGTCCTTGAACTGGATAGAAAATAAAATAAATCCTACTACCAAACTACAACGTTTTATAACAGAATTTGGAATTTTAGAAGAGAAAAAAGTTTACCTTTTAGAAAGCAGTAGAAGAGCATATACTCAGACCAAGAAAGAAGAGGAGAGCTTGGAGGAAATTAATAAGCAAAACCCAATCTAGAAGTGCAATGCGATTTTCTTAACAACAACAGAACATATTTTTAGACTTTTTTTTTAATTTATTCATACGTCTACACTTTTTTGAATATATGTCGATTATATATATATAGTGTCAATCCAATATAAATTCTTAGTTTTTATTTTTCAATTTATTAAAAAATAAAAAATAAAAATTAAGAATTTATGTTAGATTGACACTACATATATAATCGACATATATATAAAAAAGTGTAGACGTATGAATAAATTAAAAAAGAAGTCTAAAAGAAACACTCGAGAGAAAATAAAAAATGAAAAAAAAAATAAAACACTTGAGAGAAAACCTAACTTTTCCTCTTCTTTAATTAATGACTTGAATTAATTACACGGTGACAAAATATTTGCAAAAAATGTCATGCCATGTCATATTAGTATAGTCGGGTCCGTTCGGTTCGCTAATTCGAGTTTTTAATTCGAGTTAAAATATAACGTTGTGTGAGAGTTTTTTTACTGTAGTAAAAAAGTTAGATGTGACTGTTTCTGAGAGCTTTTTACTGTAATAAAACTCAAATTCTAAACTCAAATTACGAAAAGAACGGGACTTTAGAATACTAAATATACTCTCAAGCTATCGGCCGGTAATCGTCGTGATATGGACAAACAATCACCGATAACCATTATGATATTGATCGATGATTACTGACGAATATCATTATGATCCCAGTCGAAAACTCCCGTATCCACCATATTACCAGCTAGGATCCCCATGGTCTGGCTGATATGCACCCAAAAAATTGTGTCACTATTTGCAGTAGACCGTACTATGTCACTTTTCTCATAGGTATACTTCAAAAATACCGGAAATCCTCCGTAATCACACAAAAATCCACAAAATCACAAAAAAAAAAAAAAAAAACACACACGCATTAATATTTAAACAAAGGCGATGATCAAGCGTCAACCAAATTTCCCTACGCCGGCCAAAGATATCCTCTGTGCAGACACCTTGTCGCGAAGGGAGATTTTGCATATTTCCTTGCGCATGAATACTTTTATATATACATACAACACGTGATCGACTCCGTAATCTTCTCTCAAAATCTCACTCCCTTAAACCCCTCAAGTACCATTAGATTTGAGGGATATTTAAGCCTACATAATTTTTTTTTTAAAAAGAAAAAAAAAAGAAGCAACGTGGCAGAAAATAGAAAAGTTTTGATGTCCATGAAACACTTTTAAAACGTTAATTCCATAAAATAATTGGATCTAAACCAACGTCAACGTAAAACGAATGCCAATGGACGGAATTACTGTTTGTGGATGTGTAAAAGTTCCAATGGTGAGCATAAAAAGAGATGACGTGAAAAAGTGACCAAAGTTTGGGGGATTTTTAAAATACGTCCTATGTATCACAATTAAATTTTTCATCTAAAACTAAGACAAATGATTATCATCACAATTAATTGCATAACCCTGCGTTTTCAACAAAACAGTGGTATGCAATTACAAAACGGAATATTCAAACAACAAACCATATGAGACCAATTTCAACCTAATAATGTCATAGATAGCGAAAGAAAAAAAAGCAAAAAAAAAAAAAAAAAAAAAAAAAAAAAAAAAAACTCCCCCAACAAACTATGGCCGTGTTTAGAATGGATCCCGTTTTTATTTTTCACGTTTTTCGAGAAAAAAATAAAAACGTTTTCAAAACAGTGTTTAACGCAATAAAGACAAAAAAATAAAAATGAAAACGATTTTTTGATTTAGAGTAAAATAAAAGAGAAATGAAAAATGACTTTTAATCGTTTTTTATTTTTTTGTTTTCGTTTTCTCCTCAAGCAGAGAGAGAGAGAAAGAGAGACGTTAATGAGTTTTTTTAAACTGAAAATAATTTCTTGATAAAACTACTAAACACATTTTTAAAAATAATTTTTGTCTAAAATTAAAAACAATATGATAATATGATAAAGTCGAACTGCAGTGGAACAAAATGATAATCTCCCCTCAAAGAGGAGAAAGTTGGATGCATCAGCATGTAGTTCTAGACTTCTATCGGGGCTAGACTGGGCTTAGGCCCATGGAAAAGCCCAAGTGAATGGGCTCTACGTCTCTTACGGACCCAAACTCAAATGAAACAAAAGCCCGGAGACGAAAAGAGAACACATAAAAAGTTTACCAAGAAAAAACTTGACTTTTGTAACTTTTAAGAAACATTCGTTTACATTTTTGTGAGTTGGGTGACTTGAGTGATGATTTTAAATTAAATTTGAGTTATAATTTAAGTTGAAGTTATAATTTGAGTTTGTGTTTAGATGTGCACATTTGCGTTATGATTTGAATTGAGAATCTTTTTAAGTTTGTGTTTGGGTGGGTCAAAACTTAAATTTGTATTTAAATAGTATTTTAATAAAAATTCAATAGTGATGAAAAATTTTAATATGGTATATGAGTAGGATTTTATTCGTCTTTTCGTTGTGAATGCATAGAAAAACAAATCATCTCAATCAAAATTAAAACGAAAAAGTTATGACATTTTTAATAATAGAAAAAATATTATTCATTAACTTGAGTTTGAATTGAAGGGAAAACTTGAACTCGAGTTTAGCCTCAGACTCGAGTTTAAACTCAAATTTTATAAAATAACATGAACTTAAATAAAGTTGTAACTCGAGTTCAAATTTTTTTAAAATTTCGTTGCAAAAGAACAACCCTGTAATCCAAGTTCAGTGTGTTTTTACTTTGCGACCAAACAACCCCGACTAATCATTATCAGTTCATAATTAAAAGTATTTGAACATGATTAAATTCCTAGGGATCCTTTTTCTGCCTCTATGTCCTTCTAGGAGCTATATATGGCGCGCATGCATTTTTATTCCTCCTAAAGGTTACTAGTTTACTTTACACTTTACACTTTCCAGAGGTATCCCAAGCCTACATCCTACTTGCCCCTGCCAAACTTTAGAGAAATTGAACTAACTAGTAGGTTTTTGAAACTTAAAAAGTAATTGAAGCAAGAATTTCTAAAGAATTAACGTAGTAGAAGATTGTGTAAGAATCATTTTTCGGGTTTTTGAATATGCAATGACACTCTCATCTTCTCTACACTACATGTGAATGGATGTGCGGTGAGAAACATTGTGAGCTTCGTCATGATATGACGAAGCTTCTAATTGCAATGGTAGCAACGGTCCTCATTGTGAGTTCGTCACAACTTATGGTGGTTGGCAAAAGGTGGTTTGTGTCTATCCCTACCCAGCGATATCCGCCATGGTGAATGTTGCTCCACCGGCCGAGTTTTGGTGGTGGGAGCTAGATAGGGTAGAAATTTGAGAATTCCGGTTAGGGTTAGGTTTGAAATTGAAGTTGAAAATAAGGGTTACATAACATCGACTACTGTCTGTTGTTTAAATTTACTAAAATAACTTTAATAATAAAACGTTATTTTATTATACTAAATTTTAGTCATATATGTTAAATAATTAATAAAATACTAAGAATAGCAACGATAAATTAGTAATTTAGTATTTATGTAACTAAAATTGTTAAAAAGATTGAAATTAAAAATAATAAATCAAAATATTTTTAAATTATAAAATTAAATTTGTTTGGTAGTTTGGTGTATAAAATATGTTGATGTTAAAATTAGAAATAAAAACTAGGACTGTAAATATGTGTGCTAATATACGTTTATTTTAGTCATTACAATAATTTTTATACATAGTTTATCAGTCTATTTATGGTATTCATTGAAACTTTGAAAGACTTTACCAAACGTGTACCTATTTCTAGTCACATTAACTTTTAACAAATAATGCAGCTGCAGCAGATATTATCAGCAGTATAACAATGTTAAACTAACCTTAATAAGCATTGTTTTTAGGTAAATATATCATTTTCATCTTCTCACCCCCAAAATATGCCACTTGCCTCCTTTTCCCAAACTTTTACATCAATTTTGAACATTTGTGTGTTAGCTTTTAATGTCACCATCTTGGTCTGAGATAACATTACATGCAACAAAAGGCCCATAAAGCAGGCCCAAGCCTGTAAAGTTTGACCAAAGGAAGGGGTCAAATACACGCGTGCATATTCATGTAGTACATATTTTGTACTCTTTTATGGTATGATCTGCTCGCCACCTATGAATTAAGTCTAAGTTAAGGATTATTTAGTTCGCTGATTTAAATTTTTAATTTAAGTTGATATGTAATTTTATGTGAGAGCTTTTTACTGTAGTAAAAAAGTTAGATGTGACTGTTTCTAAGAGGTTTTTACTATAGTAAAACTCAAATTCTAAACTCGAATCGGTGAAATAAACAGGTCATTGTCTCGTTTGTTTTGCAGATTCGAGTTTTCAATTCAAGTTCAGATGTGATATGTTGTGAGAGCTTTTATTGGAGAAGCATAAAACTAAACTCAAATCGGTAAAAATTTACTCCTTAAAACGTAGAATTCAAAATTTTCCAATTAGGAAAAAAGAAAAAAAAAAACCTAATGAATACTATTTAATTCTGATCATCATATATAAAAATATGTATACATGAGAATATCACACAGAGATACAACTCAATTAGGACTGGGTGAACGTTGTCCATACACAAGAACTGGCTAAAGACTACAGCGCATGCAAAGCATTCCGAATGCAAATCCTATTTTTAATTGGCAATTCCACTGCTGTAACTCCATTACCAAATCATTGCTGTTGATGAATTGCCCATCATTTGCTGGAAAGACATTTGGGGCATTTTTGAAAACTTTTTCTATCAACGCCAAGGATGAACTGTATTATGCTCATGGTCATGGAGAGAAATTAGGAAGAAGCAAAAAATACTTCTTTCTGTGCTCTATTCTATAGGACACAAGTACTTCATTTAAGAACCCCACTTCAATTTAAAAAAAAAAAAAAAAAAAAAAAATCCTAACATGGAAATTTAATAGTGTGTTTTAATTTTCTCTAATATATTATGGTTATAATCCGCCGTAATCAATTTTTTTTATTATTTTTTTCTTTACAAACACACCCCAGACTTTTGAGTCACTTGTGAAACTCATGACCATTCATGAAAGTTGCAATGAGGCACCCACATGTCTTCTAAAGCTATCTAATTTTTTTGTGCTTTGATGATTATATGTTGTAATGGCCAAAATAATTAAGAGGCCGAAAAGAAAGAGAGAAAATCAAGTGAGAATGGTGAGGCTGAATAATGAAAGAATATTGTGAAAGTCTTGAGAGGGGCCTCTAAAGAAAGGCTTTGAAATGCAGATTTGGGTTTTGTAGTAAGTGTTGGACCACTTCCTTTTTTCACGATTTTCAGGGACTTTATTTGCCCATCAAGTGCTTCAACAGTATGTGCCACTTTGATACAATGATTTTAACATTGCATTTCTAACATTTTGTGGGCCAAAAACCATATATTAAAAAAAGGACAACATGTCATCTTCATCATGTATTTTGAAGTCGTTCTCAATTTACCAAAATGGGGAAAAAGATTTTTTAAGTCCAGGCTATTCATCTACAATTTTGTTTGCATATATTTTGCAGACAGTTTTTTCCTTACACAAGTAAAAAATATGTACTTCTAATCCACCAAGAAAGATAATTACGCAAACAAATGAAAATCTTCCAAAGCCCAAAAACATCGTGTTTGAAGGATTAAAGTCGTTTCAAATGTTTTATAGAAAGTTTGTTTTATTGCAACAGCTCACTCTTTACTTTAGACTTTAGAGTTTTGCAATAAAACTTAGAAAGATAAATATAAACCCTATTTATTTTACTGATTCGAGTTTAGAATTTGAGTTTTACTACACTAAAAAGCTCTCAGAAACAATCACATTTAATTTTTCTTTGTTACAGTAAAAAGCTCTCACATAAAGTAACATCTCAACTTGAATTAAAAATTCGAATCAACAAATTAAACAGACCCATAAATAAATATTAAATGCTTAACTTTAAAGGCCAAACCCTTGAACCAAGAGACTGTGTTGGCCAATTTTAGATCAAGGATCTCTATATTGAGCTGCATCAATGATCATGGATTAGGTGGTAAAGTTTGCACAGCGCCACCATAATATTATAATTTAATGATTAAAGCTAAAGAATAATACACATATACATATGTGCGTGTGTGTGTGTGTGTGTGTGTGTATATATATATATGTATATGTATGTATGTACATATTAGCTAAGGAAACATGGACTCCAAATGTGGTCCATGACTTTGAAATACGAGCTTTTGACTATTGGCTACCATAAGACTTCTCTCTTTTAGCTTCAACTATTTTAGCTGCACAACTCAAAAAACAACTATATATGTTGTTCATGTTATACGTGATAATGATCATCTTCATTTGGATGGTAGAGAGAAGCCTTAGTTATTTATGTATGTATATATGAGCTTAAACTGTTGGGAGGTAGACCAATAATAGTTTAATACTTTAACACTCCCCTCTCACGTGTGGGCTGAACAATTGACAATCGTGTAGGTAAATTAATTAGAAAGCTCAATACGTGAATATTTAAGCCCGTGATATATTAAAGACTCAACACATGATGATAATTTAAATAGAGATAAAGAGTACAATTACGGGAGTTTGAACTCAATACTTCCCACCCTGATACCATGTTAGTTTACCAATTCATCCTAAAAGCTTAAGCTGTTAGGATGTGAGCCAACAATAATTTAATACTTTAAGGAAATATATATATATATATATATATATTATTAAAGACTTAATAAAGATAAAACCAAAACTCTATTTGGTAGGAACATGTCACATGCTAGAAATACTATCTGTGGTAGTAGTGAAACATAAACTAGGACTAAATAAGTTGATCAAAGCGAATCATATGCTCCCAAAAGAAGATACAAGGCGACCAAAGCCACTTCATCTCATAGAAAAATTCTTTTGGCCAAAAAACAATTTCAATTCTTGTTGTATTTATATTATTATAATCCTCTCAATTTTTAAACACAACTTTTTTATTTTTTTATTTTTGGAGGCATAGGGATTAGGGGGCCATAGGACCTCACAAGTACACTTGGGGTGTCTCCTCCTTTTGTGACTTTGATATATAAAACTTTCAACGTTTAAGCATCTTGTTGATTATTTTATAATTACTTTTGGTAACTTTTTCCTCCAATTCTCACTCTCATTGACGAAATTTCTATGACAGGTCTCTTGTGTTTCTTGGTATAAATATTGACAGTTCATAATTGACAATGTCTAGTCCTAAACTCAATTAATATTATTACATAGAAAAAAAAAAACTAATGCGACAAAAGTTATTTTCATAAGAGTTTAGTTGGAACTATTTTGTTAAGATAATAAGATAATTGGTTTGGTTTTGGTAACATTCCCAAGAAGATGCTCCACTTACTTACATGTGATCTCAAGATCATTCATTATGGAATTGTCATTGTCTGATGATGCTTGCAAAAATTATGAAATGATTGTTTGGATTGAATTTTTTTTTTTTTTATATTATTTGTAACTGTGCAGTGGGAAGTTAAAACATATCCTACAATTAGATTTGGCGGGCCTATCCTATTAAAACCAAACCCTAGTTATTTTTGTAACCTATTACAGGTTAGTAATAGCTAGTAACCATGTAAATTATTTATATATATATATATATATTTTCCTTCAAATTAAAGTAGTTAAGGCTTCAACTTGTAACCTTCTAAGTTTGTTTGTTTTTTTGGCTAGTTTTTGGTTGCCTTTTTAGTTGTCTATTAATTGTTTATTCTCTTGCGGGCATAACACAACACTCACGTACAAATTTTTTGTTACAAAGCTCTCAGAAATAATCACATTTAAATTTTTTGTTACATTAAAAAACTCTTATATAAAATTATATCTCAATTTAAATTAAAAACTCGAATCAGCGAACTAAATAAAAAAATAGCGTAAATCTTGAACGTTGGTCATGGTCCAACTCCAACTCTGATCAGAAAGTATGAATATACTGGGCCTAAGTTCGCATGAGCCCAAATTCAAACACTTTAGCCCAAAAGGTCTCAAATTTAATACAGTTACAAATCTGCTTCTTCTTCTTCTTCTTTTTTTTTTTTTTTTTCTTTTATTAACTTACAATTTGAAGTCATCAATGATCAATTTTAACTTAAAAAAAGACCTAACTGTTCTTAAAGACAAAAAGAATAATAATAAAAAAAATAAAACATAAAAATAGCAAAACATAAATGATATTTAGACCTTATTGGTAATCAAAATCAACCTTTGACCAAAAAAAGATAGGGAGTTAACATGATTTTGAAAACTGAAGCTATACATTTGATACACTTCAAAGTATAAGGTGTGAGTTTTTTATTTAAGTTTATTTTTTATTATTGATCTCAAAATGGATATTATAAAAAAAAAAAAGAAACCCTTTCTTTTAGTATGATTTTTTTTTGTGTATTACTAGTTGTAAGCACATATGCATTCAGTAGTTTGAATTTTAAGGATACGTTAATTTATTTTAAAATTTTAGTTTTCTTTTCTTGATTTATTATTTTCTTGAGAGTTTAGTTAAATCAAACATATTAGACAATAAACTATTTAAAGGAGATATATGAGAACATAATATTTAAGGTTAGAGAAATGATATTTCAATGCAACATATTTGAAAATATAAGAGTTGAGAAAATTAATAAAACAAAAGAAAAACCATTAAAAGAAAAAATGATATTATATTTGTCCTTAGTAGTCAACATTTACTACTTTAGGATAGGATACATTGATGCATTTCTTAGCAAAACGTAAAAAATAAAAATACATTGATGGATCATACTCTCATATAATTTCATGCTGATTTTGTGATGTAGTTCTAATTACTAATTAGAAACTGATCCAGATATATGATAAATTGTTAATAAATGATATTATGCTTTTTTTAAGGACAGGTATTATATTTGTACTTAGTTAAATGAAAACTACATAATGTAATTCTTCTTTTAATTTCGGATTGGAGATTTGAACTCTGTATCTTATGTTAAAATTAGGTATGAAGTTAACGCTAAATTATACCAAGTACTATATTTAGATGAACTTGAAAATTAGAAAAATAAAAGAGAGAAAAATTATACACTAACGTAGGAAAAAAAAAAAAAAAGCAAAGATTGGCTTTGTACCTGCACCGACCGAATGCTAATGAACCTTTCCTCTTTATTTATGGAATCAAATCATGGCCGATAATTATGAATTTTTATCTTCATTAAGATAATCGAATCATGATTTTGAAGATAATAGTGCAAATATCTTCAAGTGTGTCTACCTAACATCCATGTGATTAATGATATTTTCATACATTTCTGTTTATTTATTTTTGCTCTTCTCTGCATTTAAAGCACACTAACTATATCTATTGAAGTCAACTTCAGTAGGGAAGCTATAGAGTGTGTTATTCCCTGCCTTTCATTGCATTGCCCTATTATTCCAAATAAAAAAACAAATAACTAATGAGACGTTTGGTTATCGATTCAGAATCATGATTTATAATTTTTATTTTTAAAATTTAAATTTTTATAAAAAAAAAATTATAAAAAATTAAAAATTATGCTTCAAATTATGAACGAACTCTTAAAATAAACATCTTATAAATAAACACTTTAGCCAATATAATGTGTTTGTCCCTTTTTTTATTTTATATTTTTTTAACTTCATAGTGAGCAAAAGGCACGCTAGGTAATTAGTGGGTTTAATTCCTTTGATTTGGTATTATTTTATTTTTCAAAATTTTGAATTAAAGACGATTTGATTGGAGCTGCTCCTGTGGACATGGAGGTAAAAAAGGAGATCCCATATCAATGTCTATGTCCTTTGGGCAGAGACACAATTAGTATGGCATTGTGCCACATGAAATGCTGCAAATGATAGCAGAAGAAATACTGTTTGAATAGTAACTTCACCAGTCCAATTATTGGCTAGTTGCTTTCTTTCTTTTTTTTTTTTGGGGGGGAGAAAATCGAAAAATTCAAAACTGAAAATGCAAGAAAATGAGTTTGTTTGGCATGTGAAGGATTGATAATTTTTTTAGCTCAGTTGCCACTTTCTTCTTTGGCCAGAAATGAAAATGGGAAAGCCACTTTCTTTCTTACGATGATCTGACTAACATGTTGACCAGTTCAAATCATAAAACACAATGATTTTGAATGAAAAAAAATAGTTGCTGTTTATAATCATATTAAAGTTATTTATTATAGAAGCTATCTTTGGGAAATCAATGGTATACCATTTTCTTCTCTCTCTGTGTTTTTTTTTTTTTTTTTTTTTCAGTTGTGATATATAAATCTAGCTTATTGAGACAGAAATGAAAGGGTATATAAAATGAAAAGAATTATTCAACAGCTCAGGAGAAGCCAATTTTGAGAAGTATTCCCAGAAAATATATATAGAAAGTCTGCAATAACACATCCAAAATGTCAGTAAAAAAGGTGCTTCTGAAAATGGCTCACAGAGAAAAGTATAAAGCAATGCAAATTCCAATACGAAATAAGAAATCCATACCCCATTACTTACTTGCAAGTACACACAATTCTTTTTTTTTTTTTTTTTGGTGCATGAAAATAATAATAATTCAAAATAAAAAAAAGGCAAGAGATTTTGAGGAGGAAATATCAACAAGTATCTTTTGACCAATAAAGCTGATCCTTTTAATAACAATAACTATGCCTCCTCAGTATCGTATAGTAGCCAAGGAAGCTGTAATTACTATCTTCCCTAGTAAAAATAAAAATAACTTTTTCTTCACTTCATCATATCCACCAACAAATGTTTGCCACGTTTATGCTCTTCTTGATCACCTTTTTTTTTTCTTTTTAATAAATACATTGTTTTTTTTTATATTATTATTCAACTTCTTCCGATCCCCGGAACAAGAACCAAAGCAACCCCAAGTTAAGTAAAGACAAAAAAATTCAGAGAACGTTTGATTGGAGAATTCAAATTACGTGATTTAAATAATTTTTAATTTATATATATTTTTTATAAAAAAAATACTATAATAAATCATAAATTATAATTTAAATCAGAAAATGAATCACTCTTCACCCTAAGATTCCCCAAACCAAACTTAACCAGTATATAAAAAAGAAAAGGAAAAAAAAAAAGTTGCTCTAATTTTTCAGTTTTCATCTTGTGAGAGTTGTTCACTATAAAACACCACACACCTGTCTGTCTCTAAACCTCATTTTCTTCACTTCCCTTTGACCATTAGTCAACTCTCTCTCTCTCATATTCCGGCAAGCGTAGCTATAGCCCTGCTGGGGAGTAGTCTGTCTAAGGCTAAGGCCTCTCTTGGGCTGATAAACTAAAAACGACATTGACAGTTCTTCGAGACAAAAAAGAGAGATAAGGATTAAGAAGAGAAAGCTTACTTTAATTTTAGATCTCTCCCTCTTTCTCTATTCAATGCCCAGAAAAGGCCATACCTCTACGGTTATAATTTAATCACAAGTACTAACCATCGATCTTCTTCACTTTTCTTTAATGGCAACAAACCCACTTCACTGAAGCCATCAACTTTACCAATCTCTCTCTTTTTTTTTGTTTCTTGCTCTTCTTTTAGTTTACTGAAATTGAAAGTGAAGAATCTTTTGTGGGTATTGCAATGGCGGAGAGCGCAGAGGCAAAGACATTGCCGGAGGCGGAGAAGAAGAAAGAGCAGACACTTCCATTTCACCAGCTCTTCTCTTTCGCAGACAAGTACGATTATCTCCTCATGATTTCTGGTAGTGTTGGAGCTGTCATCCATGGCTCTTCCATGCCTTTTTTCTTCTTGCTGTTCGGCCAGATGGTTAATGGCTTCGGCAAAAACCAAATGGATTTAAGAAAAATGACCGACGAAGTATCCAAGGTCAGCTGTTCATGAATCATTTATATATATGATCGGACCATTCTTTTTGAATTAACCAGAGTCAGATCTGAGATCTGATTAATGTCATTTTTCCTTTTTTGCAGTACTCTCTTTACTTTGTCTACCTAGGCCTTGTTGTGTGCGTCTCATCGTATGCAGGTATGTTTATTGTTCATTGTTTGAACTTAAATGAAATCGTCTCTTTTTTTTTTTTTTTTGTTTCTTTTTGGTTGGTGCTCAAATAATAAGGTGATATGTATATGTATATAGCAATCCGGACTATATATATAGGACTAGACGATGAGCCCACTTGGTATATATATATATATATATTAATATGAATGTTTTTTTTTTTTGTATAGATTATTCGTTTTGACGTTGAAAATAATATGTGTTGATGATCAGAGATTGCATGTTGGATGTACACGGGAGAGAGGCAAGTGGGAACGCTGAGGAAGAAGTATTTAGAGGCTGTGCTGAAACAGGACGTGGGTTTCTTCGACACGGACGCTAGAACTGGAGACATCGTCTTCAGCGTCTCAACGGACACTCTTCTCGTCCAAGATGCCATTAGCGAGAAGGTTTTCTTTTTCTTTTTCTTTTGTTTTTATAAATTAATTAATAACACTTGCTCCTCTCTCTTTCTCTCTCTTGTTTCTCTCTCTTGTCTGTCTGTCACACATGCATATGCTCAGTCTCTCACCTTCTCCGTTTTATTTCCTCTCTCTCTCTCTCTCTCTCTCTGTACCGCAACGGAAAGAAATCTATAGTTGGCTTTGGCATAGTTCTCGGGGTGGTGGTGGTGATAGATCGTCACAGAAGAATGAAGATGGCAGTGGCTTATCTGGGGGGGCACGGCGGTAGTTGGCAGTGGCATTAATATAAAGGGTCCCCCACTACTAAATCCTCTTCTCCTTCATCACGCGCACGTTAGCAATCACTTCTTAACGTGCGCCACTATAACCACCTCCATTCCGTTTCTTATCGTTGCGATTTTCAAAAATTTTTTTTTTTTCGCCTTCAAATCTCTTGCAATCTTGACAGTACCCAGATGACAGGATTATCATAAATACCCGTTGGAGGCGCACGTTAGCAACCACTGCTTAACGTGCGCCTGTTCCGCTCTTGTTTAGCTATATAGCCAGTTTTTATTTGTTTACTACAGTTCGTGATGGCGCACGTTAGCAAATCAGAAAATGAAAAAAAGCTGAATGTGTTCAGTGGTGCGTGTTTTGTTTTGTTGGTAATATAGGTGGGAAACTTTATTCATTATCTGTCAACATTTCTGGCGGGGCTGGTGGTGGGGTTTGTATCAGCATGGAGGCTTGCGCTGCTGAGTGTGGCGGTGATTCCTGGCATTGCCTTCGCCGGTGGATTATATGCCTACACCCTCACTGGCCTTACTTCCAAGAGTCGTCAATCTTACGCCAACGCCGGTGTTATTGCCGAACAAGTTAGTAGTTTTTTCTTCCTTACTTTTTATTTTTTTTTCTCTCACAACAAAACAAATTTCTGAAATGATGGGTTTTTTCATGTGCAACGAACCACGCCTGAGAGTTATTTTTTCCACTACCTCTCTCTCTCTCTCTCTCTTTTTTTTATTTTTGTCCTTTTTTGTTGGTTTTTTTTTTCTTTAATGATTATGGTTTGTGTTGGTGCAAGACTTGTACCAATGAATTCTTAATTTGACAGTGATGCTAATATTTTTATGTCTGCTTCTAAAGGGTTAATTCTGGGCTTCTAATTATTCTCTCTCTATCTTTTTTTTTTTCCTTTTCTAATTGCATAGGCCATTGCACAAGTTCGGACAGTTTATTCTTATGTTGGAGAAAGCAAGGCATTGAATTCATATTCAGATGCCATACAGAACACATTGAAGCTTGGGTACAAGGCTGGAATGGCCAAAGGATTGGGGCTAGGATGTACTTATGGCATAGCTTGCATGTCATGGGCACTTGTTTTCTGGTATGCCGGTGTGTTCATCAGAAACGGGCAGAGCGATGGGGGGAAAGCCTTCACGGCGATTTTTTCCGCCATTGTTGGTGGCATGTAAGAAAGAATTCAAGCTTCAGAACTTTTCTTGTTTTTACCATTTCAGATGAAAAGACAAATGATTCTCATATGGCAACTACTGATGTAACAGGAGCTTAGGCCAGTCATTTTCGAACCTTGGAGCATTCAGCAAAGGCAAAGCAGCTGGGGACAAGCTGATGGAGATCATTAATCAGAAACCGTCTATAACTCAGGACGCATCGGATGCGAAGTGTTTGGCTGAGGTCAATGGAAACATAGAATTCAAGGATGTAACTTTTAGCTACCCATCAAGGCCGGACGTTTTCATTTTCAGGAATTTTTCAATCTTCTTCCCCGCTGGAAAGACTGTTGCTGTTGTTGGTGGTAGTGGCTCGGGAAAGAGCACCGTTGTCTCTCTCATTGAGAGGTTCTATGATCCTAATCAGGGTAATTAATATTTTCTCTTTTGTATTGATCCTAATAAGAGAAATTCATTAGAGTGTATTAACGCCCTTTTTTTTTTTTTTTTGGTTGGCTGAGCAGGGCAGGTTTTGCTGGACAATGTGGACATAAAAACACTGCAACTAAAATGGTTACGTGACCAGATTGGGCTGGTAAACCAAGAGCCTGCGCTGTTCGCAACCACCATATTGGAGAACATACTCTATGGAAAGCCTGACGCAACAATGGCTGAAGTCGAAGCTGCAACTTCTGCAGCAAATGCTCATAGTTTCATAACTTTGCTTCCTAATGGGTACAACACTCAGGTTGGTATCGGGTTTACATCATCAAAGACTAATAATCTTGCAATCTAGAATATTAGAAAATCAATGCTCAGAGTAATATGTTAATTATGTGAGCTTTTTTCTTGATCCGAAACCAGGTAGGAGAAAGAGGAGTCCAACTCTCTGGTGGCCAAAAGCAGAGGATTGCAATTGCGAGAGCGATGTTGAAGAATCCCAAAATCCTCCTCCTTGATGAAGCAACGAGTGCGCTCGATGCAGGGTCGGAGAGCATTGTTCAAGAGGCTCTAGACAGGCTCATGGTTGGAAGAACAACCGTGGTTGTAGCTCATCGACTCTCCACCATTAGAAATGTCGACAGCATTGCCGTTATACAACAAGGACAGGTTGTTGAGACAGGAACCCATGAAGAATTGATTGCCAAACCCGGTGCCTATGCATCCTTAATCAGATTCCAAGAAATGGTTAGGAACAGGGACTTCTCAAACCCGTCTACCCGTCGTTCACGCTCATCACGACTAAGTCACTCCTTGTCCACAAAATCATTGAGTCTTCGATCAGGCAGCTTAAGAAACCTGAGCTACTCATACAGTAGTGGTGCCGATGGACGGATAGAGATGATCTCAAATGCTGAGACAGAGAGGAAAAACCCAGCACCAGATGGTTACTTCTTCCGCCTTCTCAAGCTGAACGCCCCTGAATGGCCATACTCCATTATGGGCGCCGTAGGGTCCGTGTTATCCGGTTTCATTGGCCCAACCTTTGCCATTGTGATGAGCAATATGATTGAGGTTTTCTACTACAGAAACCCTGCCTCAATGGAGAGAAAAACCAAGGAATATGTTTTCATTTACATAGGAGCTGGTCTTTATGCTGTGGTTGCATACTTGATACAACATTACTTCTTTAGCATTATGGGAGAAAATCTCACCACTAGAGTGAGAAGAATGATGCTTGCAGGTATACAACATAACGTTAATTTTTGTTTTCGTTCTGTGTATATATATATATATATCACTATCATGATTCTCTTTTTGATTCTCATTTCTGTTTTGGTTCAGCAATTTTAAGGAATGAAGTTGGGTGGTTTGATGAAGAGGAGCATAACTCAAGCCTTGTGGCGGCTCGTTTGGCGACGGATGCATCCGATGTAAAATCCGCCATTGCTGAAAGAATCTCTGTTATACTCCAAAACATGACTTCACTACTCACCTCATTCATTGTCGCTTTCATTGTGGAATGGAGGGTCTCACTTCTCATCCTAGCTACATTCCCACTTTTAGTCCTTGCCAATTTTGCCCAGGTAAATAATTTGATCTTTTATCACATATAAAAAAAATGTCAGTCCTTTTCTTTTGTCAAATTTCAATCACATTTCTGTCAGGTTTTTTTTTTTTTTTTTTTTTTTTTTTTCTTCTTTGGACACGATTTTGATCGCATTATGATGTGATTTTGATGGTATCTAATCCAACTAATTTAGAAGTAGAAAGCCGCACCATTTTTTTTTTTTTTTTAAATTTACAAAAGTGCAACTAATTATACGTTACATTTTGCTTTTATAAAATACATTATCTTTTCCTCTCTCTTTGCTCTATTATGCACAAAGCCTTGCTGCTTTTAAATTTGAACCTCTTTTTCTTTTATTATTTTTTTAATTTATTTAGAGGATGACCTAAGTCCAGCGAGAGAGCATATGGGACTAGTGTCAGTTACACTTATATTTATATTAATTTTCCATACGTGTGTCAGATGTTACATCTGCATTCACTTCTTTGGAATCTAACCTTTCACCACATCCTAGTATTAAACGACAAAACCAGAAAAACAAACAAACAAACAAAAGTGAACGTGTCACTGTTCCTTTCCACTGCACGTGCTTTCACCGTTTCTGGTGCATAAAAAACTCACTCTTTTGAAAATAAGTCAGATTGGATATATTACTATAATCTCTCCTGTATGACATCAAAGGAATATTAGAATATAAATAAATTGATTCCATGACCACCCATCAACTTCCATACATCTTCCATGTTTATTTCTTCGAGAATTTTTTTTTTCTTTTTGATATTTGTTTGATTATATGAATATCTCGAGGTTATGATCTTTTTTTTTCATGGTTTTTCTCATTAAAACTCCAGAGTCAAACTCAGAGAGCTTCTTGTCCCTCTTATAAGTTTTTACCTGCAAATCACAGTATATTTCAGTTCTCTGTCTGAATATAAAGGCCCAACTTGAAGGTCCTACATTTCTTTTTTCTTCTTTCCCTTCTTGGTACATGAGCTTTTTTTTTTTAAATTTCTTTTTCTTTTTCTTTTTTAATTGCTCAGATTGGTACATGAGCTTTGATTGCTTTCTTTACTCCATATCCAAGACACCCATGTGAGAACCACCAGAAAACTCTAGGCCCGTGATCAGATTTACACTATAAAAATCAACAAAAGAAAATTTCTTTTGGCAGAGATTTTCTCCTCTTTTTTTTTTTCTCTTTTATTTTTATCTCCTTTTTTATTTTTGGTTCTTTTATTATTATTATTATTATTGTCATTCATTGATGGTGTCAGCTAACTTGCGCTGAATCCCTTTTAAGTATTGTCGTTTTGAGGGTTCAATCAATTAAGTGCTCCAGAAAATGTGTTCGTTTTCAAACTACAGGACCGATTCCTCTGGCGCTCTGTCTTGTATTACCAGTTTTTCTGAATTTGCGCATGCTCTATGCACAGTGAAAATTTTAAAAACACTGTTTTTGGACGTACCTTGCGCATTATATTAATGTCTTTGTCTCGTACAAAGATCACCAGGAAGAACCCTCATCTTCTGAATGATCATGTTTTATTACTTCTCTGTGCTTGGATTGGTCCCATTAGAGTAGGTGCATGTATTAAGCAATAAGTGCTTACCAACCCCAGAAACAATTCAAATAATATATATAGCTAAAGGAATTCTCTTTGGAATAATTATAGAAACAATGATATGCTGATCACTAAAGAAAAGACTAATATTCCGTTAGTTCACAAGTTTGAACAAAAGTTAGAATTTCTGTGAGAAAAAACAGTGGTATACATGTTTGAATTGTGGTTCAAACTGTGAACCAGAAGGGCCATGGATAGGATGTTCATGTGGCCCCATTCATTTCGCTGATTCGAGTTTAGAATTCGAGTTTTGCTACAGTAAAAAGCTCTCACAAACAATCACATTTAACTTTTTTGTTACAGTAAAAAGCTCTCACATAAAATCACATCTCAACTCGAATTAAAAACTCGAATCAGCGAACTAAACGGGCCCGTAATTTAATTGGAAATAATTGGAATTTTAACTTAAAAGTACAGTTTCTTTTCCTCAATTGTTGTTATAAGACGGTCAATGAAGTAATTAGTTATGTGTAGGTTCAAAGTATTCTTCATTTCAAAAAACAGATTATGATGTATCATTGTCTCATTCTCATGTTTTTTAATGGCATTTTGAACAGCAACTCTCTCTCAAAGGGTTTGCCGGAGACACGGCGAAGGCTCATGCAAAGACTAGCATGATTGCTGGGGAAGGTGTGAGCAACATCCGTACAGTTGCTGCCTTCAATGCCCAAAACAAGATCCTCTCCTTGTTCTGCCACGAGCTCCGTGTCCCTCAACTGCACAGCCTCCGCCGCAGCCAAACTTCCGGCCTCCTTTTTGGCCTCTCCCAGCTCGCTCTCTACGCCTCCGAAGCCCTCATTCTGTGGTATGGTGCCCACCTTGTCAGCAAAGGTGTCTCAACTTTTTCAAAGGTGATCAAGGTCTTTGTGGTCTTGGTCATTACAGCCAACTCGGTTGCAGAAACTGTTAGCCTTGCTCCGGAGATCATCAGGGGTGGTGAAGCTGTTGGCTCCGTTTTTTCAATTCTCGATCGTCAGACAAAGATTGATCCTGATGACCCTGATGCCGAACCGGTGGAATCAATCCGTGGGGAAATTGAACTTAGACATGTTGATTTTGCATACCCTTCACGGCCTGATGTCATGGTGTTCAAGGATCTAAGTCTAAGGATCCGTGCTGGCCAAAGCCAAGCACTTGTTGGGGCTAGCGGTTCTGGAAAAAGTTCGGTCATTGCTTTAATTGAGCGGTTTTATGATCCAGTCGTCGGGAAAGTTATGATCGACGGAAAGGACATCAGGCGTCTCAACTTGAAATCCCTTAGGCTCAAAATGGGGTTGGTGCAACAAGAACCGGCCTTGTTTGCGGCCAGCATTTTTGACAACATTGCCTATGGCAAAGAAGGGGCAACGGAAACTGAAGTGATTGAGGCAGCCCGTGCAGCCAATGTGCATGGATTCGTTAGTGGATTGCCGGATGGATACAAAACTCCAGTCGGGGAACGAGGAGTTCAGCTCTCCGGTGGGCAGAAACAAAGAATAGCAATTGCCAGAGCGGTCCTTAAAGACCCAACAATACTTCTGTTGGACGAGGCCACAAGTGCCCTCGATGCTGAATCAGAATGCGTGCTGCAGGAAGCACTTGAGAGGCTCATGAGGGGCCGAACCACTGTGTTGGTAGCACACCGCCTGTCGACAATTAGAGGTGTCGACACCATTGGCGTCGTTCAAGATGGACGCATCGTGGAACAGGGCAGCCACTCCGAGCTAGTGAGCCGCCCTGAGGGAGCCTATTCAAGACTGTTGCAGCTACAACACCATCACATTTGAGATAATGCTGATCTGATAGAACGAAAAAAAAAAAAAAACAACTATATGGTCTTGTTGGGTGTTAATCAATCACGTGTGCCAAGTTAATTAACCTTATGCGTCCATTTTTCTTTTAGTTGTAGATATGGGGGATGTGGAGGTAACATCTTGAGAACTGTTGGTGACTATTGCTCTGATTTTCTCAATGGAGTAGCAAAAAAATGTTGTATTATCATAATTAATGTTTATTCTGTTGCAGAAGCATATCGTATTATAATTTTTGGCTTGGTGAAATATATATAAATATTATTTTTGAAGCTTGATTGTATAATATATAATATAATATACTTAAAGCAGCCTCTCCAGAAACCTGCTTTCTGTCCCCAAAACTTTCCCAATTCTTGCCTTTTCCTTTGCATCATGTGTTTAAGGTCCACAAACAAGCACAATAGAATAGTTAAATCGCCAAGAAAAAGGCAAACTTCTCTCTTTTCTACACACAATGGCGACACATTCATTTGTGCTGAATTATTGCAAAGTAGGAGACGGGTAAAAATTCTATTACATGTAGATGTAAAGCTGGAGAGTGTCTGGGATCCACTTATGGATCATAGCATTATCTATTCCTAAAGGTATTGTGATCGATTTACCCTTAGATTGTGTGTTCTTTGTTTTTGTGCATTTATCAAAAAAAAAAAAAAAATAATAATAATAACTACCGAGGCTAATCGAGTGAGGTACACTTGTAATATTTAAGTGGACGTTTAGTTCACAGATTTAGAATCATGATTTAGAATTATTTTCGATTTACGTGTATTTTTATGAGAAAAAAATACTATAATGAACTACGAATCATGATTCGAATCATAACACGAATCCTTATACCAAACATCCCATAAACGTCCATAAGTTCCTTCACAGTCAACTATTAACTCTATAGTATGACTTAATGGGGTTCATTTACGGGCCATAATATATTATTAGTGCCTCTTGAAGCCCTTGTGGTCGATCCATCGTGTGTTATTTTACGTGTTTCTGCCATTTATTAAAAAAAAAAAAAAAAAAAAAAAAAAGACATGTGATGTGTACTAAAGCATATGAGGTCCCCACATTCAAGGCCAAATTTGCTTCTTTTACGGTTACATCATTCAGTCGAGGAAGATGGGGCCACTCTAAGCATTGTACAATTCATTGAGTGCATTTCTTTTGTGAATACAAAAACCACTTACTCTCCGTGTATTTAGTGGGTGAATCCGAGGGTTTCAGAAAATGTCCCGTCCATATTCAAACATTTTCCGATTCTTCTATTACAATATTGATTATTGTTTCACTAAAAAGCGAACGACCATATGTGTACTTTGGTCTGTGGAAAAGCAAAAGCAACAAGATAAATAAAAAAAAAAAAAAAATAACCAGGATTTGGACAGCTCACTAGGGCACTTTTTCACAGTTCAATTCATTGAATCACTGTGTAGAGTTTGGGAGAGAAAAGAGAGATACTGATCCATGAATGAAACGGAATGGAAAACTGATTCATCATGCATTAACAATCTTTACTTTGATTCATTTTCTTTTTAATTAAATAGCTGGATTGACACTAACAATCCAACACAAGCCATGAATACTTCTCACTAGTGTTGTTAGTCATCCCAGACACAGCGGGATTAAGTTGGATAAAATTCCCATATATATGTTTGCATTATCTCCTGTATATATTGCCAAATGATATTAGAAGGTAGTTTTGAGTTTGAACTCATGTTTTGACAAGTTTTTGGCAAAGTAAAAAGTGTTGGATGGACAACTAACTCTCTCTCTCTCTATATATATATATATATATAAATCCTCATAAGTAGTGGCGAATTTAAGTACAATTCAGTGAGAACTACTGCTCTCCACTCAAATTTTTTTGAAAAAAAATGTTTCTTTTAAAAATTTTAAAATTTTACACTTACACCCCATTACAATAATATATGCCCTCATTAAAATAAATATATTTTCTTATATGTCCCCATAAAGATAATTTATTAAAAAAATTTAATGTACGCTCCTACTAAAATAAAAAGCTAACTCTGCCACTGCTTATAAGTTACAATGTGAGAAAAATTAGTAGGTCCTACTAAAGACTAGTGAACATTAAATTTATAGCCCGGAGATAGTCTCAAGCGCTTTAAATGAGACTTAAACCTAGGCCTCTTATCTACCAAGCAGCGTGAGAGTAAGCTCCAGTTTAACACTTTAATGGAAACTTTTTTCTTGATGGATTACTCCTGATTTTCATTTTTGATCCAGTTTGTCACCGGTACTAAAATTGCCGAATCACTCCTGAAATTTTAAAGAGATAATCATGGTTAAATCGTTTGGGAGTAAGCTTGTCACGCCCTGAAGCCGGGGTTAGTGACGTAGAGACTCGTTTAGAAGTTAAACGCAATTAAAAAAGTAATTAAACATTTATAATCATAATAATCAAAATCAAAGTAAAATATTAAAGAAATCTTCAAACGAGCCATACTATTTAGCTGAGAATAAATTACAAGAAAGTTATGAGGTCGCCCGCACTTCTTGATTACAAGAGGTTAAAACTCAAGCCTCTGGCATCGTTCATGGCTTCACCCACAAGATATGCAATATTGTACATACATGAACATGTAAATAACATTACAGACATCAATCATAGTCTAAAAATCTAAAGTTAAGAGTTTACAGAATTTACAATTCTTACATTTACTCACAAGGAGGAAGAACACAATCCTCTCTTAATCGGACGGTAGCAATCTAACTCCGCTACTCCGCACTGCTTCTAGAGTCGCTTGAGAGGGGTTTAATATTTATAAAATAATAAAATGTGAGCGAAAGGCCTAGTAGGATGTATTTTGAAATAACTTTATAAACAAGTAAATAAATGAATAAGTAATTAAATAAATATAGACATTTAGTTCCAACACAACAGCCAAAACCTAACATCCTTTTTCTGAAAGGAATATAAACTGAAAATTCCGTATTACAGGCATTAGCAAGTAATTCATTCTCTGATGAATTACTTACACAACCATAAGCATAAGCCTTTACACCACTGTAGTGGCCCGGTCCGAGTTTCGGGTTCTGCCCCCAAGGATACACTCTCCATATCCTATCTAGGCCATCAGCCGGTTTACCGATTCGCAAGATCTCTTAAGAAATCGTTCATTAAACTTTCTGAAATAGTTTATTATAATTCCAATAGCTTAAATTAAGGTATTATTTTTAAAATGCTTTTCTTTTGTAAACATGCCATTTCTTTAAACATTTACAAGGCCAAAACTCTTTTGAAATTAGGCTATCAAAGAAAGGGGTAAGAAATCCTACCTCTCAAGTACCAAACCTGTGACTAGCATTGCACTGTTCTGACTTTCACTTCCTCAAAGCCCTTCAATCCGAGTCCTCAGCTAGCACTGATACAAACAACACTTTAGGTTCCAATTCTCATTCCTAAAGCAACTCAATCTCAATTATACTCTTTGATTTCCTATTAGTGTGCCTTAATCAAATTTCAAATTCCATAAATCATTTTATGTTTCAAATCATCATTCTAAGGGTTTTTTATTCCAAAACATGGATTAAAGATGCTAATCCATCTACTCTATATCCCCAAATGAAGCTAATTTGGGTTCTCTTTGAAAATCATGATCAAAACAGGGTTTTCCAGTAAAACAGGGTCAAACCCCGTGTACACCGGTCGACCGGTGACAGAGATGTGCAACACCACCGGTTGACCGGTGGTGTGCAATTCGGTTGACCGCATAGGTCGACCTGGTAGAGTGCAATCCGGTCGACCGCATAGGTCGACCGGTGGGAGCCTGACAGCTCGACCGACAGGGCCGATCTGAAGAAAATTCGGCCAAAACCTACAATTTCAAGTCCAAATTCAAAACATTTCAAGGGGAAACAACCAAATCTAGGTTCTAGTTACCAAATCAAGTCCATAGAACCAAAAATTCCCAATTTCTACCATGTTTCACCCAAAATCCATTTTGAACAAAAATAGGGTTTCTAATCCGAAAAAATCTAAGATTCAAGAGAGGTTTTTCAGAAATCTTACCTCAATTCCTTCTCTTGACGTTGAAATTTCTTTAAATCCTTCTTTGGTTCAAGACCCGGTTGATTCGAGACAAAAATGGAAGAGAGAGAGAGAGAGAGAGAGAGAGAGTGAGTGAACGTGTGAGAAGAACGAGAGAGAGAGAGAGTGCACGGGAAGGAAAAAGGGAAAGAAGAAAAAGAAAAAGAAAAAGAAAAAGAAAAAAAAAGAAAACCCGGTGTTAAAATATTTAAAGACAGTCCAGCAAATGTGTCTACACACACTTCTAGGGTAAAAATATAAATATTTACAATATTTAAACCCCTTAGAAATATTTAAATTTACACGTCAGAAATATTTAATAAACAATTATTAATTAATTAAATCGGATTAGACACACTAATAAATCTTAATTATCTTAATTAATCTCGTTTAATTTCTCGATGTGTTACAAAACTCTAGTGTACCTTAATGGTAAACTACTTCGGTAGGAAGTCTTCACTTGAATTTATGCCCTTGTCTAAATGACTAAAATATAACATTACTCAGACTTTTGAGAGTACTTAAGCTACAAGCATTGTACTACTTTATTTATGAGGCAGTTTATCACCGGTACTAAAATTGCCGATGTATATATATATATATATATATATATATGTGTGTGTGTGTGTGTGTATAGTTACATTAGATGTAAAATGTGTTAGTTCTTAAGAATTTTTATCAAAAGAATTTTTGCTGTGTCTGGAGAAGAATTCTCGAAATCAATGAGGGAATTCGATTACTTACGAATTTGAATGTTAGAATTGCAAAATGAAATGATGTACTTGTGAACCTTAAATGAGATATGATTACTTATGAACTTGATGGGATTGCTCACAAACTTTGAAGGTTGAAATTGTTAAATGAAATGATACTTACGAACCCAAGTTGGAGTTGTCAATTTGATTCTCGTCACTATATAACAGCAATGAAGAGAATATTTTACAGTGTAACCATTTCTATTGAAATTTCAATTACTATACAATTAGAACGAACTTATCTCTGCGAAATTTCAAAATTTATTCGTCAGTCTTAAAGTTAGGGAGTAGAACCGCAAAAAAAAAAAAAAAAAAGAAAAAAAAAAAAACGAAGTTCATTGAGTAATCAGCTAAGAAGAAAAGTTTGCGAACCAAAATGATAGATTTCCCATAGTACAATAACTAACAATACTAACAACTCTTAAGAAAGAAAGAATTTTAGCGTAACCGATAAAATTTTAATAAATGAAATCGGTTTTAATCCGCATCAAACATGTCCTTTTATGGATTCCTCTATAGTTGGGCCTCATGCCGATATACAGGCCTTGTTTATTTTGCGGATTTGAGTTTTCAATTCGAGTTGAGATGTGATATTTTATGAGAGTTTTTCATTGTGGCAGAAAAAGTTAGATGTGACATTTTCTGAGAGCTTTTTACTGTAGAAACCTAAAAATAAAAACTCGAGTCGGTAAAATGAACGAGGCCATAGTATACATTTTTTATCATTAGATTTGATGAAAATTTGAAAGAGACATTTTTTTAATATAGATTTGATGATGAAAATTAGAGATCCACTAATGGTTCATTCTTTCAAGTCTTATTGCAGAAATATCTCTCTCTCTAATAAGAAAATCTCAGCAAATAGTTGAAAAGTGGGAAATTTGCACTTAAAAAAAAGGATAATTATCATGGCTAGTTTCTAAATTTTGAGCATGATAACATTTTGGTTTCTGAACTACTAATTTAATAATTTTATTTTTTTGACAATTTTGATTTATTACATTAAATTGACGAATAATTTTTAAAATTTAACAAATATAACTACGTATCCAATGCATGATAATTTAAAAGTTTCTAAAAGAGTTAAATTATATATAAAACATTTATGTGAAATTTTCTGTTATTATATTATACGATAAGAATGTGATTTTTTACATTAAATTTTAAAAATAATATATTAATTTTGATATCACGAACCAAAATTGTCATAAAATAAAATTCAGGAACTAATATATTAAAATTAAAAAATTTAGAGATCAAAATATCACTATGTATAAAGTTCATATCAAACCCACCTAATGTATCTTGGCTTCCCTATAAATGCTTCTTCTCCCTTGGGTATTGTACATGCAATGCATACTTTATGATTTTTATTTATTTATTTATTTATCTATTTATTTTTAAGGGGGTGAGGGGATAACTTAGGGTTTGTTTGGCACAATAATTTAAATCATGGTAATTCTAATTATAATTTTAAAATCAGAATCATAATTTATAATTTTGAGTTTAAATCATGATTCTGAAATTATAATTCAGAATCAGAAGTTTGAATCACCTTGAATCAAGAATGAATATAGTTTTAAAATTATAATTTAAGCTAATTTAAAATATCACATCAAATTTTTAATTATGATTCAGAATCATCTAAATTAAATATTAATTCCGAATCATAATTTAAAATTACTGTAAATAAATAATAATTTTAAACTAAAATTTAAAATTATGATTTTGAATCAATTATTAAACGCATCCTTATGCGTGGAAGGTTCACGGTGGAAAATGGAAAGGGACATGTCATGATAATGAAAGGAAAGTGGCAACAGTGGCAGGGAAACAAAAAATGGCGTAGGTATTTTGTTAGGCTCTCTCGGCCTTTTTTAGATTCTTGGTGGGTCCCTCTGTTTATGAGTTTGGTGGTGAGGATAACAGTGATTATGTGTTGACTGTTGTTAAAATTAGTCCAGAGAGGTCTGACTTGCCGAGGGTCCGGCCCATATCTCAGGCCGTACCATTTTTGTCGTTTAGTCTGTCTGATTCTGATAATTGTTTGGTTCTAGTGCAGTGTAGTGTACAATGGTCAAAATAGAATCCAATCAAAGTTGATCAGTTATTGCTCTCATTCACTGTGCAATTTTACCCTTTTCCTTCAACACTCTGCCAAGGTGGGGCCCATGCATAAACTGGTCCCTTGTACGTAATTTTTTCTGCTTCTTTGGTAATTTTGAATCTTCTGTATGATTTCAGAGTTCAAATACCTAAGAAGGCAAGAATTATCGTTTTCTTTTCCAGGCCATTAGGGATTCTAGTGGCATTAAACACTGACTTAGTGAATATGATCATATCTTGTTCAAATGAAGTGTAAATTAATAAAGTTAATTACGGCTAATGGTATCCAATTGACATCTGGCTCCTTCCAATTGATTATAGAAATGGAACGTCTCAAATATCATAGCGTTTTTTCTTACGGACTGAAACGAGGAACCCGATAGACCCTTCAACAAGTTCATTATAAACCCATCGAGTTGGTCAACATCAAACCCGCCCAAAATGTCACAAATGTTAAGAACATTAACAAAATCAACTCCTATTACAATTAACTATTTTTTTTTTCCTTAGCATACCATTAACTAGTTGGGAGCATAGTGGTGGTAGGTCTAGTTCTAGATTTGATCATAAGTGTTGTGAGTGATCTTCGTACTATAGGTCTTTTAGTCTCAGTCAACTGCTTCTATTCATCGATTGTAGTGATTTTTTTACCAAACGAGCTCTTACCGCAACTATAGTACCCCATTGGCTGTTGGCACTCGTGTTCATCTTTGTATATCATTCATCTTTACTTGTCGACTGAATCCAATCTTTATCCATAATCAAATATCCTCATATTTGGTGGTCATTTGTAGGGCTAAAGAGGGAAATAACATAATTGGTAGAGTAATTAGTAAATTATAACATATATATTTTTTAAAAAAAGTAAATTATAGCATAATTTAATATTTTAAGTTTTAAACATTATTAAAAACTCAAAAATACTCTTAAACCTCATTTTCTATCTCACTCTTCCCCCCTAAACATCTTTTTGTTTATTTAAAAAAATAGTAAATTATAGCATATTTTTATAAATAGATAGATCGTATTTATCATATATATATATTTTTTAAAATACCGTATTTACTAGCAAATATCATATTTATCTGAAAATTTAGGCACAGACTCTGGCGACTGTTTAATACTGTATTGATCATTAAATACTGTATTTACTAGTCAATATCATATTTATTCAAAAATTTGGGCACCGACTCCAGCGACCGTTTAATATTGTATTTTCTGATAAATACCATATTTACTAGTCAATATCATATTTATCTGAATATCCGACCACCGACTCTGGCGACCGTTTAATACTATATTTACCGATAAATATCGTATTTACTAGTAAATATCATATTTATGCCCACCATCTCCGACTTCCGTTTAACACTATATTTAGCGGTAAATACCGTATTTACGAGTAAATACTGTATTTATTAATAAATATCATATTTATCCTAAAATTTAGCTACTGATTCTAGCGACTGTTTAACATTATATTTACCGATAAATACAATATTTACTTGTAAACAATATATTTATCCGAAAATCATACCACTGTCTCCGACGACCATTTAACAGTCGATTTACCGATAAATACAGTATTTACTAGTAAGTATTGTATTTACTTATAAATATGATATTTATCCGAAAATCCGTCCACTGTCTCCGACGACCGTTTAACACAATATTGACCGGTTAATTTTACTAGTAAATACCATATTTATTAGTAAATAATATATTTAACTGAAAATTAGGTCGACGACCGCTTAACACGGTATAAAATACCGTATTTATCCTATGAGATATGCAAAAATAAATATTTTGTTGCTCCTATGCTTCTCTTAATAATTTACTGCTCGTCTGTGGTTTTTACTCGCGGAAGTTTGAGCTTCCCATCTGCGGTTCTCTGTTTATGCAATCTTGGAGTTCTCAAGTGGAGATATGGTATTAATATGTTTAAATCCACAACGCAGTGAAAAAAAAAAAAAAAAAAATTCCCCACTCTGATTACTTAAGCCAACATTGCATGATAACAGTATATTAATCGAAAACAATACATAGTTGAAACAAATGGTTAAAGTACTCATGAAGATTTAAATTTACTGCAAAACAAGAAAGGAACATAAATTAGGAGGCTCAGGAAAAGCCATGGAGAACCCAATGAGATCTGCAAAAATAAGGATCCACATAGAGAGGAGGGAGACGAGAACATCGCGGACCGAATGACGACGTCGCGACATATAATTTGCAATGCGAGATCTGCTCCGACACCGGCGTCAAATAGCGGTCTCTTCCTCCGCCGGCGTTGCGACGAAGCTCCTCCATCTCCAAATACATGTCCAGCGATGTCGCCGAAGGCCCTCTAACTCTGCAAAAACTGTCCGATCAGCTTCGGCGGCGTTCCCTGACTGGTCTGATGCAGCGAGTAATCGTAGCTAGAATCCGCCATTCATGAGGAGAGGGAGATCATGACGAGAGAGAGAGACCGGGAGAAGAGAAAGAGAGTGTGTGCCCGTGAGAAAGGAAAGCCTACAAGTAAGGATAAAACGGGAAATTACTTATTAATTATTTTAAATGGCAAAATACAGATATGCTACTATTTGCTAGCCCTAAAAGAATATGCTATTTACTTTAAACATCGATGTTAAATATGTTATATTGCGTATTTTCCCTCATTTGTGACTGTATTAAAGTTTACATGGACTTAATTAATAAAGGAAATTTTGCCCATTAAAAAAAAAACACTAAACTGCTTTAAAAGATTTTTATCACTTTTCAATGTCAATTCCAAAGAAAAAACATCAATTATTAACATAAATATTCAATAACAAACGTTAACTCTATATATATATATATATATATATATATATATTTGAAAGGACGTTAACTCAATATTTCAAGTTATACCAATTAACCAAAAGAAATATTAAACAAAATACTATGTAATGACCCCATATCAAATATTAGTTAAAACTAAGCCTAGCTTATCTAATTCCTAACATATAGTAATTTAGCAACAAGTTCACGACTTCGTCATATACCATTGACAATATCAAAACATCATCATCATCATCATCCTTACATTTCCATTGTCATAAGTCAATCACATATTCATTAACAAATAAAATAACTATATAAAAAATTAGAAACATTAGACTTAATAATCTAATAAAAAACCCTAACATAAAGTAGTTGAAGCTCCAGCTTACCAAAATCACGACTTCAACGGCGTGGTTCAAAGCGGAGATCAGCGACAAATGTTGGGAAGCGGCGGAAAAAGTTGATTACTTGTAATCTAATAGGAAAAAATATGAGATAGGGGATATGGAGGAAAGAAGAAAAATAAGGAGAATTAATAGATCCAACCATCCAACGACAACATTTGTACTCGCTAAACAAAAAAATAATCATTGAATTAGAATAAAAGAAGTGTCATTTTGGTTAATGGGGGATTGGAATTAGTGAATACGTTGAAAGCCTTTTCAGATTTTCCCTCCAAAATTAAAGTGCGTTAAGAACCACATGAATCTAACGTAGCACAACATATTCGTCTAGTTACTGTTCACATCTTTCTGAGACGACAAGCATTCTGGCAACTGTTCATGTCATTCAACTACAACAATTGTCGTCGCCCCAAACGTCTGAGTATTTTTGCCTCTTCAAGGACGACAAATGTCGTTGCTAAAACATTTTTTTAGTGGATCACATTAAATGGCCCATGTATTTTTTTTTAATTAAGAAAAAATGAGGATATGTTCGCACCCTCTCATTGAGACTGGGACTCATTTGTAAGTAGGGTTGGCAATTCGAATAGTGACACGATGTCACGACTTGAAACCCTCACGAAGATAACAGGTTTGAGTTTACTATAAATGAGTTTGAGTTATAATTGGGTTGACACAATTAACACGATTAATAAATGGGTTGGGTTAAGGTAGCTCCTAACACGAAGAGACACGATTAATAAACGGATTAACACGAACACGATCTACTAACACGAATTGCCACTCTTATTTATAAGACTCATGTAAAACCCACTTGTAGGGTCCACTTTTTGTGAGAAAGTGAGATATAAGCCTTTCAGGACAAATAAAATTACTCATTAAAATGTGACGCACAATACTTTTCATGTTGTCGCCAAGTATTGACATTTACTGATGATGACATGTGGTTGCCGGAACTTTGATCATGAAAAGTGAAAGTTCTTGTAATATAAGAATGGAGCCAATTTAGCAAATCAGTGAATCTGAATCGATTTAAGAGTATCATGATAAAAAAGGATGATCTGGACCATATACATGTCACCCCTTTTCCTCATCCAATTGGAAATATGTAAATGATACAAAATTACCAAAAGGACAAGCATTAGAAGCAATAATAATGAATAAGAACTCTATCAAATTAAGGACATCTTAATGTTTATGATTAGTATCAGCTTTTGTTCTCTTCTTTTGCCGAGCCAACACAAACCCCAAGTGATAGATAATACATTTTAACAACCGGCTTTATTCTCTTACTGAAAAATATGTCACATAGTTTGAGCTTATAAGCCAAAAATCAACAGCAGTTCTTATGTACAAGAAAATGAAAGGTTTTGTCTTGGTTTTACATATATAGATCAAACTTAATGCTTCAAGTTAGTGATCACCAGTACCAGTACTGCTTCTGCTGTGACTCATGTAAAAAGAAAGATGCTCTCCATATCAACTACGTGGGATCAAATCATACTCATTATCATTAGGAAAAGACTATATATATATATATGTGTGTGTGTGCATGTATAGATATATTACATGGTTATTTTTGTATATTAATCCTTATGTGAAATAAACTTAATATGTTAAGATGTTATTGAACCCATTAATGTTGGAAGATCAGTAACTGGGTTCAATAATTGAGATAATATTAGAGGACGTTTTGATCAAGTGGCTTTTATCGTTTCAGATACAACTCTCTAATGTGACCTGTCCATGAAGGCCAGCCATAACAACTCTCTCAATAATTCCAAACCTATCAGTAATTGTGATATAAAGATAAAACCCTCTTAGCTAGAGAAGGGGAAAAAAAGAAAAAGAATAAAACATTAAAACAAATAAATAAAAAAGTTTTGATTCATGCAAAAGAAAATTACAAGATCAAATATTGTTTAATCAATTAATGTCCAGACTTTTGATGACCAAATCTCGACTGATTCAGTTTGTCTGGTTGCGATCAGAAGAACAGTGCAGTGATAATGTGCTGTCTTGTTGGCATTAGGGCTTATTACATACATACATACACATATATATATACACACACACACATTTCACTGCCAAAGGTAAAACGACATAATGTGGCAGTACAATATATATGCATTTGAGGGAACCAGATTAATCAGGCTATCTGGCTATATACATATGGTGATTTGTATATATCAATGAAATTTATAACTGTGAAAGGTGAAACCAAAGGCAAATAAAGGCCAATTATTAAAAGAAATAAAAATAAAACAAAGTTGTAGCAAGTTTCAAGGGATAGAAGCTACACTCGCCTCTTGAAAAAATGCTACAAATATGTATGTATCTATGTAAAAAGTCGGCTAATTACAGAGTTTGTAACAAGGAAAATCTGTAATATCCTTTAAACTGGACTATAATGCAGAAATATAGACTATTGAACCACCAAGAAGAATCTTCCAAGTTCATTGCTAGAGAACCAAGCTTCTCAACAACATGATTTCCTTCACGTAAATTATGAGAAGCCCTATAAAAAATTCTATCTTAGTAACGACTGCACGATCCTAACGGGAAAAAAACTACCACGAATGATACGTGGGCGGGCTTGACTCTAGAAGGAGGCAGAGTCCAGGAGAGGCTAGCCTACTGGATTGAGTTAGCGGCCCAACTAGAGGAGACTGGGGCCCAAGCCCAGATCAAGGGTCTGCTAAAGAAGGGTAATTAGATCAGCAAAGCAGAAGGAAAAGAGGAAGAGCTTCCAGAAACAAAAGGGAAGGAGGCACGTGAGATCAGGGTGCGTAAGAGGCCAAGCAAATTGGATGATTTTGTGATGGGAGGAGGCCGTTGCGAGAGATCCGGGTTCCTATAGCAATTATGTTCTTTGCATTCAGCCATAATTAGATATCTTTTCTATTTTTTGTTTTTTCTAAGAAAATCTCGTTGCTTATATAGAGATTTCCAATTGTAATGTTTTTTTAAGCAATCAGTAAAGTTTACCTGTGGGAGTTTGGCACTGACTCGAAGAGTGCGATTTCATTTTTATCATTGGTGCTTTCATCGAGTTCACCATGAGGAACGACGAGATTGTGGAGATCATGAAGGCTATGGAGGAAAACTTCAAACAACACTCGGACGGTCAGCTGGAGAAATTCACTGCCCTTCTTGAGAAACATATGGCCACCACCGAGAGCCGATTATCCCAGATTGCCCAGAACCAATCCGATCCACCAAGTGGTATGACCGGTGCCGGAGCTGTGATTCGGGTGGCCGGTGGAGTTCGAACTGATTCGGACGTCACTCCAACGGATCTCCATTCCATTTTGAAGACGCTGCGTGTAGATGTTCCCCGGTTCGATGGCTCCAACGTGGACGACTGGCTTTACAAGATCAATAAGTTCTTCACCTTACATGGGGTTGATCCGGCGATGCGACTTGCTGTCGTCGCTTTTCACCTTGACGGTGAACCGTCCACGTGGTATCAATGGATGGAGAAAGGGGGCGCTCTCACGACCTGGGAGACCTTCCTTCACGAGCTGCGTAAACGGTTCGGCACTTCAATTTATGATGATCCACTGGGTCGCATCTCCAAGCTGGTCCAGAGAGGACCTGTCTCTCAATTTCGTGCTGAGTTCGAGGCCCTCATGACATGAATTACAGGTGTTTATGAACCTCTGTTTCTGAATTTCTTTATTTGGGGATTGAAACAGGAAATCTGATGAGAACTTTTGATTGCTCGTCCCGCTTCCCTCGCCGACGCTATGGCTATGGCCCAGTTGTTTGAGGAGCGAATTGAGGACCTGCTTCACTTTCAAAAACGCGAGGGAACTCGCGGCTCTGTCGGTGGCCCTGGCCGACCTGCTCCGTCATCGACCTGTTCAGGGACTCAAATGATTTCCTCAGTAGGCGGGAGCTCCCTTCAGTCCCAACGAGGTGGTACTGCTTCGCAGTTGTCCCCCCGATTCCTATTCGACGCCTCTCTCCAGCCGAAATCCGGGAGAAGCAAGAGAAGGGCTTGTGTTTCAGCTGCGATGAGAAATACAACATCAACCACCGGTGTAAGAACAGAGTACTCCTGATGTGTGGAGAGGAGGATGACTCGCAGGAGAGCGAGCGCGACCCGGAGGTCATTAATGGGGAAGATGAGGAAGAGGTCAGCCTTAATACTCTCTCTAACTCTCTGAACCCTCAAATATTTTGGATTATGGCTTCTCATGGGAAGGAGAAACTGGAGGTGTTGATCGACACTGGCAGCAACAACAATTTCGTACAAGAAGCATTAGTGGAGAAATTGGGTCTCTAGTGGGAATCTTCGCGCCGGTTCAAGGTATACATGGGGAATGGGCAGTACTTAGTCTGTGACAAGCAGTGTGTTGGGTCGCCTTGGATATGCAGGGGCACCGTTTTGTTGTTGATTTGTTTGTTCTGCCAATATGGGGCTTGGATGTAGTGCTTAGTATGCAGTGGCTCCGCACTTTGGGACCTTGCTTACATGATCACAACGAACTCACCATCGAGTTTGTTGGCAGGGCAAGCAGGTTAAGTTGGCCGGAAGTACAGCCGCACCAACTAGGCAAGTTACTTTTTCTCAGTTCAGTGCCATGATTCAGAGAGGGAGTGTTCAAGGGGTCTACTCGCCGAATGCCACGTTCAACAAGGCTGGAGACCAGGCCTCGTCTGGGGCAGAGGAGATTGCCAAGCTCGAACTCGCATTACCTTAGGCAGCCCAAGGATGTTGGTCTCCGAATCGAATTCGGATGCGGAAGCGTGGGGGCGGGGAGGAGGTGGATCGCGTATAACAAAAATTTTCATAAAAATTTTGAGATACTCTATAGATTATATTAATTTATGCACGAATAAATTAATCTCATTAATTCATTTATTAAGGACTCAATTAGGAAAAATACCTGGAGGCCGACTCAAATGATAACTTGAGTTCTTTGACCTCGAACAATCCTTGCTCCAAAACTTTGTGTTTAGAAAACCAATGTCTTCCACGTCAATTCCTAGAATCCACGAAGACGTGTGTGTGGGCACACATGAGACAAAATGGATTACAATAAACACTCAAATTTTCACAAACACCAACGCATGCATGATGTGGAATTTTTAGAGAAAAAATGTTTCCTTCTTTCTATAGAGAAATTTCGGCCACCTATAAAATTAGGGCAAAAAACCATTCTGAAAATTGTCTCAAAAATAGTATTTATAGAGTAGAAGTCAAACTTCTAGAAGGAATCCAATCTCTATCTCTAAGATAAAGCTTGTTAATTATCTCCTATTTGAATTTTAAACAAAATGTCCTATTCCCTTATCTCTTAGTGTGGCCGGCCAAGATGGGGATTCTCATCCCTGTGTGGTGCCAATATCAGATAGGAAGGAAGAGAAAATCATCATTTATCCTGTAGTCCAATTTTGACTCAAATCCAAATTCCAATTTAAGTCAAACTTAAATTAATTTGAATTCTAAATTGAACAACTTATCAAATAAGTTTAAATGGATAAATCTAGATGGCAGAGCCAGGTTTTCTGAAAAAAACCTAGCCTCAATTCCCAACCGTCCCTTATAGCCAAGCACAGCCATGGCATCCGAAACAACCAGCTCTACCTCTGAAGTTTCTTCTCATTCCAATCAAACATCTGCTCTTCCAAATTTTGGAAATTCTGGAAATTCTGGAAATTCTAAAAATCTTTCACTCCTTTTATCCTTAAGTACCATTGATTCTCTAATGGACAGTGATTCATAAAACACATTCATGAATCGGAGCTCCTACTGGTCCAAGTACAGAATCAACCCTCAAGAGAATTATTTATCTACTTCTTTCTTAAGAAGGAATGGATTCCATATCGTATAATAACATTCCCGGCTACCTACTTCATCATGTCTCTAAAATACAAGGAATAGGATTTAGGATCTCAGAATCCGTACCGAGTAAATCAAAAGACACAAATTCATAAATATAAGTCTGTTAAGAACTCAGGATGAAGATCATTCTATATATGACCATCGGTAGACTCAATTAGAATTTCTATACTTAACGGAAATTATTAGAAATTCATATTGTGTCTGTGTCCTTGTTCCACATAATCTCATTATGCGAAATACACTCATTCAATATCTCGCCATATTAACAGTGCGGATAATACCGTTCCATTCTAAATGGGAATGACATGTATTAATAATGTTTTAATTAAAGATTCTGAACTTTAATTAAATTCATTATGAACATTGCTTTTTGATTATTATCCTTAAACATTATCCTCTCGTATATAACACTTATATACAATGTTTAAGGTTACATAAATAATCACAGAATTTTCATTGATATTCATAAAATATTCATAAATATATGCACATAAAATAATGAATAAACTCTTTTATTAAATAAATAATAAATATCCTATTACATCTTATGCTTCTAGGACACCATTCCCAACAAAGGACTCATCCGGCGTTACAAGACAATTTTTGAGGAACCTAGACGGTTACCACCTTTTCGCAGCATTGACCACCGGATTCACTTACAACCGGGCACTACCCCTGTCAACGTTCGACCCTACTGATACCCTTATTTCCAGAAGGATGTCATGGAGAAATTGGTTAAGGAGATGCTTGAGTATGGCTTCATTCGTCATAGCACTAGCCCGTATTCATCACTCGTCCTTTTAGTTAAGAAGAAGGATGGCTCCTAGCGATTCTGCGTTAACTACCGAGCACTAAATTTGTTACCGTCAAAGACCGCTTTCCCATTCCTACGGTCGACGAATTGCTCGATGAATTGGGAGGAGCTGTGATCTTTTCGAAGTTGGACCTGAGGTCCGGTTACCACCAAATCCGGATGGATAGCAGGGATGTTCACAAGACCACCTTCCGAACTCATGATGGTTATTTCGAGTTCGTCGTGATGCCGTTTGGGCTCTCGAATGCGCCATCGACGTTTCAAGCAGCCATGAACCAAGTTTTTAAACCATTTCTCCGCAAGTTCGTGATAGTTTTTTTTTATGACATTCTTATTTACAGCAAGAGTTTTGAGGACCATGTGCAACATTTTGAGTTAGTCCTTCAATGTTTGCTGACTAACAGATTTTTTGCAAAAGGGAGCAAGTGTAAATTCTTTCAGGATTCCATTGATTACCTTGGTTATCTTGTCACTTCGGCTAGAGTCAAGGCTGATCCAGCAAAAGTAGAAGCTATGACCCGTTGGCCTCAACCCCGGAACCTTAAACAGTTGCGCGGCTTCTTAGGTCTGACCGGGTACTACTGGCGGTTCGTCCCTGGTTACGCCACCATTGCAGCCCCCCTAACCGAGTTGCTCAAGCGCGACAATTTCCATTGGACTGACACGGCCACAATTACTTTCGAGGAACTGAAACAGGCTATGACAAGAACTCCCATCCTGCAGCTACCGGATTTTTCCAAGCCTTTTGTGGTCAAAACTGATGCGTCGAATGAAGGCATCGGAGGGGTGTTACTGCAAACTGGGCATCCTTTGGTGTTTTTCAGCAAGAAAATAGGGCCACGATTGATGGGCGCCTCTGCTTACCGGTGTGAGCTCACGGCGGTAGTGGAAGCTGTGGTGAAGTGGCGGCAGTATCTCTTGGGGAGGCCTTTTACCATTCGAACAGACCATAAAAGTTTGAAGGAGCTCTTGACGTAGGTCATTCAGACCCCGGAGCAACAACACTGTCTAAGGAAGTTGTTAGGTTTCAATTTTTCAATCGAATACAAGGCCGGAGTCGACAATTCAGCAGCCGATGCCTTATCTCATTGTATAGACGGGCCTGCAGTAGAGGTCCGGGCAGCCTTGTCCTGTGGACGATATGCATTCTTAGATGAACTTCGTCAAGAAAATCGGGAGTGCCACGATCTCCTACACATTCACCAACAAATGAAGGAGGGCACCTTGGGAAGCACATATTTTTGTTGCCGTGATGGACTGCTTTACTACAAACAACGCATATACCTTAGCCAGGACTCCAGCCTCAAGCCGCAGCTGTTACAGGAGTTTCATGCCACCCCAACTGGAGGTCATGCTGGGGTGGAACGGACCTACCTGCGCTTGGGTGCAAATTTTTATTGGTCGGGTATGCGACGAGACGTGTGAGAGTTTATGAGCCATTGTGCCATCTGTCAAACGGTGAAATATTCTACCGCATCTCCGTATGGCCTCTTTCAACCATTAGAAATACCGGAGAGAGTTTGGGAAGATGTCGCTATGGACTTCATCGTGGGATTACCCAATTCCAGAGGACACACTACGATCTTAGTCGTGGTCGACCGCTTGACCAAGTATGCACACTTTAGAGCTTTGCCTTCCACCTACACTGCTTTAAAAGTGGCAAAGTTTTTCTATGGCATGGTGATCAAGCTTCATGGAGTCCCATGTACCATCATCTCGGATAGAGATCCCATTTTTACCAGCCAATTTTGGACGAAAATTTTTGAACTCATGGGAACGCGCTTGAGAATGAGCTCAGCTTATCATCCGGAGACAGATGGACAAAGTGAGGTTTTGAATCGATAGCTTGAGCAGTATTTGCGTGCCTTTGTTACGGATAATGCAAAGCAGTGGAGTGCTTACTTGGGCTGGGTAGAATACCATTATAACACCAGCCATCAGTCGGCTATTGGAATGACGCCCTTTGAGGCTGTCTATGGACGCCATCCCCCCACTATTCCGGTGTACATACGGGGAACAACTTCACTTCAGGCCGTGGATGAAAACCTCAGCAACCGAGACGCCATCTTACAACAATTGAAGGTGAATTTGAGTCAAGCTCAGAATCGTATGCGCCAGGTTGCCAATAGGAGGCGCAGGGACATCCAGTTCCACCTTGGTGATCTGGTTTTGGTTAAGCTCCAACCTTACCGACAGATGACGGTGGTGAAACATTTGAACAACAAGATTTGCAGGCGCTACTTTAGACCCTTTCTTATCGTGAGGCAGGCTGGACCTGTGGCTTACACGCTTGGGTTACCTCCTGACAGCAAAATTCATCCTACATTTCACGTGTCTTTGCTGAAAGTGTTTAAGGGGGATTACCCTACCACGTGTTTCCCTTTACCTAGCCTGAGCCTTTCCAACAAGCCACTGATTTACCCAGTAGCTATCATAGCTGCCCGACTACTATATGACCACAAGAAAGTGATTAAATAGGTGTTAGTTCAATGGTCTAGTCTCACAGCCCTTTGGAGGATGCCATGTGGGAAGAGTTGTCTGCTTTTGGTCGTTTATATGATATACCTGACCTTAAGGACAAGGTCGTTTCCGAAGGCACGGGGAGTGATACGTGGGTGGGCTTGACTCTAGAATGAGGCAGAGTCCAGGAGAGGCTAGCCCACTGGATTGAGTCAGCGGCCCAACTAGAGGAGACTGGGGCCCAAGCCCAGATCAAGGGTCTGCTAAAGAAGGGTAATTAGATCAGCAAAGCAGAAGGAAAAGAGGAAGAGCTTCCAGAAACAAAAGGGAAGGAGGCGCGTGAGATCAGGGTGAGTAAGAGGCCAAGCAAATTGGATGATTTCGTGATGGGAGGAGGCCGTTGCGAGAGATCCGGGTTCCTACAACAATTATGTTCTTTGCATTCAGCCATATTAGATATCTTTTCTATTTTTTGTTTTTTCTAAGAAAATCTCGTTGCTTATATAGAGATTTCCAATTGTAATGTTTTTTTTAAGCAATCAGTAAAGTTTACCTGTGGGAGTCTGGCACTGACTCGAAGAGTGCGATTTCGTTCTTATCAACGAAACTCTTCTATTCTCAGAAAGCGACAATTAACAACGTAAGTCGAACCGCATTCAAACCAAACAATAATTCCAATTGAAGTGATTAGCAAAATCAACTATTGTACTATTGTGTCCCATCAATTTTGCTTCAAAGTGCATGCAAAATTCATCCAAAAGGTTTAGCAAAATGCTTTTTGCAAAAGCCTCTATAAGTTCTCCCCCATCAATATTCATTTTAATCCCTCCCGAGATAGGAGTATATATGCCACTGCACTTCAATAATGATTCTACGAACTCTATTTTGCAAGTTGAATGACTTTAGAAAATGAATTGTTAATGGTGCCCGAGAGTCAAGGAAATTAGCATATTCAATACAATTCAACTGCAAAACAAAGGCTTAATTGATGCATCTGATTTTTTTTTCTTTTGATATTCGAAAATCATTGAATTCTGGAACTTGGAAATAATTTGTATCGTGAAAATCACGTCAGAGACCTATAAATTATATATTTGCTTACGCATTGTTCAATAAGTTGTATGTTTGTTTACTCTCGTAAGTATTTAAAAAATATATGAGCTATATATTGTAGGCCTATGGAGGTAATTAAGAGACCAATGTAATGCATAAATTTTGGGCTTTCTAATTCGTTTCTATGCATTTGTCATTGTCAAATGACAAATGAGACTTGAGTATTCATATTTGATAATAAAATGTTGTCTAGATTAATTATCCGTTAAAGAAAAAAACAATCCTTAAGATTAGTAAACCTCAAAAAATGATGGGATTATTGGTCCTACCCGCAGTCCCGTCCACCTACCGTTCTTGCTTGTCGATTCCACAGCTCTCCCCCGTTGTCTAAGCATGTCGTTGCACCCGCCATCACACGCCACCCTCAAGTGCGGCCCCCGCTCCGATGTAACGATAAAAATAAACTATAAGGTACACTTTTGAGAGGTGGTTATTAAATTTTACAAATTTATATTATTTGTTTGATGCATACCGCTTTCATGAGTTATGAGTAAACTACTAGTTTACTTACCACTTAAATCATTGGTTTACTCTTTTTTATTGGAACCAATGATTTATTTCATACCAATTATTTAGTTTTTATTAAACGAGCCGTTTTTTGGATTAAACCAGAAAATTTAAAACTAGAGTAAACGTTAATTGAAAGTTGAACCAGTAGTCTACTTAATTTTGAGTAAACCAGTCAATTAAAGGAGAAACAATAATACAGATCTGATTAACTCAAATTTTTATTCACAAATTTTAGAATCGCAACAAAAAAAAGGGGAGAAAACATATAGAAAGACATTAGTCTCGATATTGCAGGCTGTAAGTTCTCACCATGGTATTGTGACGACTCGAGTCCTCGAGCCGTTATAAGTACTTACTTAAACTTACTTTCTTATCTTAATTAGTTCGAAATTACTAAAATTTTAGGGAATCTTTTGAACCTAGAAAGAAAATAATGGCTGGAAAGCTCTGCCAAGTAGCCCTATTGATCTAAACGCGTTATTCTGAAAGGGAGTTGTCTTAGATCTGATTTCCGTCGGCTACCCCATTATTATATTTTGGGCCCAAATTTGTGTCCATAATAACACGACAGTGATCACCCATGAAAAATTCTCTACATGTAACTTTGTTGTCTTGCCCCACGTAATTCAATTTTAGGCCCAGAATGTAGTAACCTGTGACGGCAGTTCAAATCCTTTCCTTGGCCCATTAATGTTTCTAATTGCTAAGCTCCCCCGTCCGAGTTCTAGTGGGTATGCTTCACAACTAGAGATGTCAAAACGGCACAGCCCTTCTAACCCCAGGCCCGTGGCGGGCCTTGGCCGTGCACTGTGCAGGGCCGTGCCAGGGCTGGGCCCTCGACCCTAGTCCATAAGGGTCAGGGATGGGCCCGGGCCTAGGCCCTTCACGGGCCGGCCCTGGCCCTTTTAATTTTTTTTTGCAATATTTAATTAAAAAAAGAAAATATATTATATGCCTTTAAAAGATGTGATTTTATTGAATTGAGATAATACGAATAAGTACACATGATTGATTGCCTCGTTAAAAACCTTGTCAGGTAAAACTCGTGGGGAGATCGGGACAAAACCTTAGCGAAGGAAAAAAGAATGCAGTATTATAGGATAAGTAAATTACAAAACCTAAGTGTTTCCAGAAGATTCTGTTATGTCTTAACTCAATCTTAACCTAATTTTCTTAATGCACTTGAGTTTCACTTATGATTAACAATTTTTTTTAGGATCTTTTTTATAATTTCAAATTTGATGACAAAAAAAAGTAATATATCATATGCCCAAAAAAATGTGATTTTATTGAAATAATATGAATAATTACAAGAAAATGATTGGTTGACCGGATGACATAGGTTGGTCAGTTGGCCCTAAAATGCCTCAAACCTCATTAAAATTTCATGTCGTGTGCCTGGGCCATGCCTAGCCCTTCGCATGCCTGGGCCTGGGTCGTGCTTGGGGCTTGGCGGGTCTAGGCCTTGGCCGTGCCTGGGTCGTGCCTGGGTTGTGCCGGGGCTACGGGCCTCAAACAAGAGGCCCAGCCTAGGCCCTTCTGGTGTGCCGGGTCGGGCCGGCCCATAACAGTATAGGGCCGAGCCGTGCCGAATTGACCACTGTAGCGGGCTGGGCCAAGCCATTAATTAACACCTCTATTCACAACTGATCCTAGGCACCGAGAGATTTAGGAAAATAGTAGTAAATAGCTGATTTTTGAAATTAAATTAAGTAAATAGAAAATTTTAAAATTATTTGAAGTAAATATGAGTTTATGTGGTAAATGAATTATTTACCGTGTAAATGATTCATTTACGACTGGTAAAAAAATAACTTGCGTGGTAAAAAAAATCTAAAAATAGCAACAAAACTTAGTAAAAACTCACACACTCGATTTCCCATAGAATTCAAAGCCGTGCTCTGATACCAAAACTGTCACGACCCCAGAGATGGGACCGTGATTATTGAAATTTAATTAAAGAAAATTAACTTAATGAAACTGGACCATTTAACGAAAATCACAAAAATAATTACATAAATATCAATATATTTTGCTCCGGAGACTTTCTTTTACAAATAATATCAAAACAGTCAATAAATTTAAACTTTACACATCTCAGGGACAATGCCGACCAATACAGATAATATACAAATATACAGTACCACTTTAGAATTTAAAAGCTGTAAATTTCTAATTAAAATAAGCCACATCGTATCTCAAGCCTTCAATCCGTTAGCATCAGCTTGCCACGTTGCTAGTCAAGCAACTAACTCTGGAGGGGGAAAAATTTAAAACAGGGGTGAGCCTATTGCCCAGTGGGAGAATAATAGTAGATTATATTGAAAAATAATTTTAGAAACCATAGTTTAAGTATTTAAAATTCTCAATCCCAAACCTTGACACTTGCTAGGAGTAAACTCAAAACTGAAAATATTAGCAGATGTCGACATCTTTTGAATAAAATGGATAACCACGCATTTTAAAACCCTTTTTAAAATACTAAAACTTTCTCAAATTCATTTCGAACAGTACAAGGAATCTAATCCCTCAGATAATCAACAAGTACCAAGTACTTGTAATTCCATCTAAATTCTAAAGCATCCTAGAACTTGAAGTTCATAGGAGAAGACTAGAAGTCAAACACCGGTAACTGGAATGCTCTCTAGTAGTACCAGACATAAAGTCTAACATCTGTGCTAAGCCAATATACACCCCGCGTGGGTTCTGGCTTCTGCCCTCAAGGATACGATCTTTATATCCTAGTCTTCAGGCAATTAAGCACACTAAGTATCTAATTACTCATCAGGTCAGTGTTCAAGAGCGAATTGCTTATCAGAACAGTGCTACGAGCTCTACATGTTAATACACCATGCTCGAATTTATTTCTAATTCAAGACATATTTTCTTTTCTGAAATTTCACTTCCATAAACTATGATTCACGAATATCAAGTTTTCCGGCAAGTTTTTCATATATGAATGATTACTCCACATATATTTATTCATAGATTTTTTTTCAAAAATCTTTTTTTCTAAATTCTCTTATCAAAGAAATCGAATTCTTCACAAAAAGGTAGAATTCCTCGAAACACTTTTAAAAGGATGAGAAATACATTCTCATTCTTAAACATGGTTATAACTGGAGAAGTATGAAAAATTATGACTTAAAACTGATTTTCAAACATTTCTAGGCGGTTTTAGTTGCCACCAGTCGACCGCTAGCAACAAAGTGCAACTCCACTGGTCGACCAGTGGAGTGCATACCGGTCACCCAGTGTGGGCGACCGGAGCTGTTCTGCAAGCTGGAATAACTTGCCCCTTTAGCAAGAAACTTTGCCCAAAACCTGCATTTTTGAATCACCTTCACCAATAACTCATGGAAAGTAATTTTATACATATCCAGTATGCCAAATCAAGAGTTCTAAATTTAAATCCTCAAGTAATTCGACATACTTCACCATAAACCAAGTTCAAAGTCTTTTGTCATCAATAAAACTCAATCCTCAAAATTCAGGAATTTTACCAAATCAACAGAAAATTCATAACTTCAAGAGGTACTCAACAATTTTTTATTTATTTATTAATCACTAGCTAAACAAGCTAGACAAGAAATCACTAAATCCAAGAATTGAAGGAAAAGAAGAAACCCCTATCCCAAATATAGCTCATTCTACAAAATTTCTTAAGGGCTTAGCATCCCGACATCACCCTTAACATTTTGAATCATGTAGTGTCGACTTCCACCGCCAGAAATGGCGGCTGACGGCGTGGGCGGCGGTGGAGCTCCGGTGAGCTATCAGGCATGATGGGCTTTTTACATGCAATTTAGATGTCATCTCATTCTCCTCTCCGTTGTGAATTCATAGAAACAAAAATGACTCAATTCTGATCAAGAACGAGTGAGATATGGAGTTTTAAAATTGAAGAAAAAAATTTAGAAAGAAGAGAAAGAGAGCTCTCAGTAAGAGAGAGCTCCACGAGAGTGAGAGAGAAAATGTCTCGGGGAAGGAAAGAAAAAGGAAAGAAAAAGGAAGAAAAAGAAAAAGAAAAAGAAAAAGGAAAATGCAAGAATGGAAAAATGAGCTTGGACTCTCTGTACAAGTTTACTGTCTAGAATTCAAAGTCCAATCTAACTAAAATATGAAATGGCCCATCATTTTTGTTCTAAAAAATTAGCTGCTTACACTTTAAATCTATTCAGGGGACAATAGCGTCAATTCCAAAGCAATCCTTTTTGAAGGAGGAAAATCCTTTACGTTATAATCTTAACTGAAAATCTTTTTCTAATGTTATATTAATTAACCTTAACAACCATATTACACTAATTAATCTTAATTAATTTGACCGGATCTTACAATCCTACCATCCTTAAAGAAATTCCGCCCTCAAAATTGGAATAAGGTTTAACCTGAAAACCTTGACAAGAAATGCAAGGAAATGAATGACATTAACGATTTCATCACTTTATGACAACTTGTGATTTCTCCACAATCACGCCTTTCATACATAAACTTGGCAAATTCTTATTTCTATATACATGTCCAATCAATCAACTTCTAATGTGAAGTGTTATGCGAGGTTATAATATAAGTGGACAAAATCATCACGGGCATAACTCTTATATAGTGGCCATTTCATTCTAGATTTTTAACATCTAGCTGAGCATCTCAAGCTAAGTGCTTAGAGAAAGTCTCCACTTCATCAGATTCGGATTATCTAAAAGAAGGCATTCAACTCATTCAGTTCTTTACCTTCACATGTAGACTGATTTAACGTCCGTTATGAAAATACGTACAAATCGTACTACGTGTCTCTTGAGGTTGCAAAAATGACTTCAGATGAAAATAGACATCCAGGGCTTTCTAACGAGCTATTACATGTCCTATTTTGAGCTCTCTAAGTGCCTCAAAAATAGTTTTCAAGAAATCAAAATTATGCCCTTTTCTGGTTTTGACAGCTTTGGAGAAGTTTCTAGATGAAACTTCCAATGCGCATAACTCAGGCTAAAAAACTCCATATGACGTGACTCTAATTGCTACACATTACTAATGACATGTTCTAAATGGTAGTAACAGTGGTTTAGGTGTAGCAAAAACAGTTCTAGGAGTTGGGGTTCAAATTCACACTTTTTGCGTTATGCCAAGAACGCAGTTTTGAGCTTTCCGATGGAAATGATCATAAAATATTTCACATAAATCTAAAGGGCATAATTTCAGTTTCTAAATAAACTAGACACCTAGAGCTTCAAAAACAACTATCATAAGTCAAATTCTGAGACCGTTTGTCTCCTGACCAACACGTTATACGAAATCAACGTAGGTAGAATTTTCTGCAGAATTATGTAGAATTTTCCTGCATAATTCCTTAACTTAGGAATGCGATAACTTGAGCTGCAGGTATCCGATTTGGATGATTTTTGTGGCTACATTAAGCTTGTAACGTATACTAAGTGGTCCTTAACTCACTGTAGGTGCAGTAGTTATAGTTTTAAATTTGGGTCTCTAGTTTCCATTCTAGATGTAGATTAACACATCTTAGTAGAACTTGCACAACTAATTTCACAGGGCTCCCAAATCAATATCTCTAACTCCTATAGGAACTAGACATGGAGGTCTTCGATTCGGTATGCTGCATGCAAAGTTTAGAAATCGATAAGGCCTTCAAAAAATACATAGCAGAAAATCAAACAGCCTGCCTAGAGAAATTCTTATAATTGCATGAAATCCATCTCATCGACTAAATGACTTCAAGGTTGATTTTAGTGCAACATCTATGGTCTAATACCGATTTTGGGAAATGTCTAAAATGTTATTCATACTTACCACTAGAACTACCCGTTCTAATTTCACATGAAATTGACAAGACATCTCTCTAAGGTAATCAAACTCATCATCTTCAGCCCGAGGAAACTTAACCTTAACTGTTGAAGAAGTTCTTCCATTCAAGCATCACTTTGAAATATAAATCAAAAGCAAGAATGCCATTTACATGGCAGAAAAGAGCCGAATACGACAGTTTTTCAGGATAGACATCCTAGCATCTATGCACTAGGACTTTCTGCGCTTTTACTGCGGATTCACACGTGTCAAACGATGGAAAGGAACATCCATCTTGCGACTCTGCTGGCAGCATCATGACATCGGTTGTCACAATCAATTAGTCTATTAATGAGGAAGAAACAAAACTCCAATCTCAATACAATAAAACCATTCACCTAGTTCGAGTCCTCATCAATGATTGAATGAGGATTTTCGAAGTCAAGATTGAGTACAAGTTTCGCACCAATGATAACTGTACACTAGAAGGAAATGAACGATATAACATGTTTTTGTATTGAGAACGAAATTATCAAGACTAACATTCGAAACAAGAAGTGGTCTTAATCTTAAAATAACATTAAATCATGATAGAAAGATAATATGAATCAAGATATGGTTATCTAGTAGGAAGACCAATTCCAGGTTAAAACAGATTAAGAATAAAGCTCGATATTGGAATCCTGGAACCTGTGGGTTAGGACCTACTATGCTTCCAAATAAAAACTGAACTCAATTTAATATTAGAGATAGACGTCAACCTCTCGATGGGGTCCATCGCCACCATCGTCATTATCTGAAGAAAGATCGATATCTCATCAACTCTAGGATCCCATAAAGCCCTCTTGAGCAAAACACCCTCAAGAGATAAAAGAATACATTACTGAATTTAAATGAACAACTAGAATACGAATCTAGATTGCAAGACTAAACTTGCACATTCATCAAATTGAGAAAAGCAAAACAAGAAGGGAGGAAACTTCATCGATCAAAATCTGCTGGAATCCAAGTCGTCACGCTCCATTAACTGAAATCTTTATGTTAAACGGATCGAGAGGTGGAAAAGATTAATACTAATATTCAAATTGTACGAAAATAAAAACAAATATCATTTTCAAAATTGAAACGCTCGTAAAAATTCCAAAGTCAATATTGGCTTTGAAGTTAAAAACTTACAAGTGTCAAGAGCACTCATGGAAACAAATAAAAAAATATCGGGTCAAAATTAATACTTCCCGACAACTTCAAACTAATTTTTTTTTTTACTTCAAACTTCGTATCGATAAACATCGATAATAGGAACATAGACTTCATCCACCAAAGTGCTCTAGAAAATGAGACAGACCATAACGTCAAATTCTCAAGCGTAGTTGTATCATGTATTCACTGGTATGGTACGGCACGTCCTGACACAAAACTGTTAAAATAGCAACAAAACTCAGTAAAAACTCACACATGCTCGATTTCCTATAGAATTCAAAGCCGTTCTCTGATACCAAAACTGTCACGACCCCAAAGATGGGACCGTATTTATTGAAATTTAATTAAAAAAAATAAACTTAATGAAACTGGACTGTTTAACGAAAATCACAAAAATAATTACATAAATATCAATATATTTTGCTCCGGAGACTTTCTTTTAAAAATAATATCAAAACAGTCCATAAATTTAAACTTTACACATCTCAGGGACAATGCCGACCAATACAGATCATATACAAATATACAGTACAACTTTAGAATTTAAAAGCTATAAGTTTCTAATTAAAATAAGTCACCTCGTATGTAACGCCCTGAAGAATTAAATGGGATTAATTGAGGTAATTGAGATTTATTAGTGTGTCTAATCTGGTTTAATTAATTGATTAATAAATGTTTCTGACGTGTAAAGTTGAATAATTCTAAGGTATTTAAATATTCTCAGTATTTACATTTTTACCTAGAAGTGTGTATGGGCACATTTCTGGACTGTTATTTTAAATGTTGACACCTATCCATTTTTCTTTTCTTTTCCTTTTTTCTTTTTCTTTTTTTTCCTTTTCCTTTCTTTCCTTCCCGTGCATACTCTCTCTCTCTCTTTCACTCTCACTCTCTCGTTCTCTCACTCTCACTCCCTCTCTTCCATTTTTGTCTCAAAGCAACTAGATTTCGAACCAAAGGAAGATTTAAAGAAGTTTTCAACGCCAAGAGAAGGATTTAAGGTAAGATTTCTGAAAAACTTCTCTTGCAACTCAGATTTTTAGATTTAAAAACTTATTTTTAGTTCGAAATGAATTTTGATGGATTTTAAGTAAAACTATGGTAGAAATTATAGATCTTGGGTTATTTGGGCTTGATTTACTACCTAGAACCCGGATCTAGTGATTTTCCTTTAAGATATTTCAATTTGGGACTTGGAATTGCAGGTTTTGTGCTGATTTTCTTCGGATCAGCCCTTCTGGCCATCCTGCCTGATTCCACCGGTTGACTTGTGCAGTCGACCGGTCTGCACTACAACAGGTTGACCTGTGCGGTCGACTGAATTGCACACCACCGGTCGACCAGTGGTGTTGCACTGCTCTGTCATCGATCGACCGGTGTACACTGGGTTTGACCCTGCTTTGCCTAAAAACCCATGTTTTGACCCTGATTTTGAGGAGAACTCAAATTAGCTTCATTTGGGGACCTAGAGTAGATGGATTAGCATCTTTAATCCATGTTTTGAGATTAAAAACCCTTGGAATGATGATTTGAAACATGAAATGGTTGTGAAACCGGTAATTGAATTATGGCACACTAATAGGAAATCAAATGGTATGATTGGGATTGAAATTGCTTTAGGAATGTGAATTAGATCCTAAAGTGTGGTTTTGTATTAGTGCTAGCCGAGGACTTGGATTGGGGGGCTTGAGGAAGCGAAAGCTGGAATAGAGTAACGCTAGCCACATGTTTGATATTTGTGAAGTAGGATTTCTTATCCCTTTCTTTGTGAGCATGTTTTCAAAGAGTTTTGGCCTTGCAAATGTTTTAAAAGAAAGGGCATGTTTGTGAAAGAAAAGCATGTTTAAAAATCAATAGCTTGATTTTAGCTATTGGAATTATAATGAACTATTTCATAAAGTTTAATGAATGATTTTTTAAGACAAGAGATCTTGTGAATCGGTAAACCGGCTGATGGCCTAGATAGGATATGGAGAGTTCATCCTTGGGGGCTGAACTCGAAACCCGGCCCGAGGGTGATTAGGTTTGTGCACGTGGTTGTGTAAGTAATTTATCATAGTATAAATTACTTGTTGATGCCTGTAATATGGAGATTTTTCGTTATATTTACTTATTTATAAAGTTATTTCAAAATATATCCTACTGGGCCTTTCGCTCACGTTTTTATTATTCTATAAATATTAAACCCCTCCTAGGAAATTCTAGAAGTGGTGCGGAGTAGCTGAGTTAGATTGCTACCATCTTAAGTTGGAGAGGATTGTGTTCATCCTCCTGATATATAAATGTAAGAAAGTGTAACTTCTGTAAACTCTTATATTTGGACTTCTAGATTGTGGTTGATGTCTGTAATGTTATTTACATGTTCATGTATGTATAATACTGTATGTCCTATGGGTGGAGCCCTGAATGTTGTCAGAGGCTCAAGTAATAGGACCTCATCCATTATAATTTATTTTAATTAAGTGTGGGGCTCGTTGAGAATTTCCTTTATTATTATATGTTTAACCCCTAATCGAGCTCCATGTCACCGACCCCTGTTGTGGGGCGTGACATAGTATCTAAGCCTTCAATCCGTTGGCGTCAGCTTGCCATGTTGCTAGTCAAGCAACTAACTCTGGAGGGGGAAAAATTTAAAACAATGGTGAGCCTATTGCCTAGTAGGAGAATAAGAGTAGGTTATAATGAAAAACAATTTTAGAAATCATACTTTAAGTATTTGAAATCCTCAATCCCAAACCTTGACACCTGCTAGGAGTAAACTCAAAATTGAAAATATCAGCATATGTAGACATCTTTTGAATAAAACGGATAACCACACATTTTAAAACCCTTTTTAAAATACTAGAACTTTCTTAAATTCATTTCCAACAGTACAAGTAATCTAATCCCTCAGATAATCAACAAGTACCAAGTACTTGTAATTCCATCTAAATTCTAGAGCATCCTAGAACTTGAAGTTTATAGGAAAAGACTAGAAGTCAAACACCGGTAACTGGAATGCTCTCTAATAGTACCAGACATATAGTCTAACATATGTGCTAAGCAAATATACACCCCACGTGGATTCTGGCTCCTGCCCTCAAGGATACGATCTCCAAATCCTACTCTTCAGGCAATTAAGCACACTAAGTATCTAATTGCTCATAAGGTCTTTGTTCAAGAGCGAATTGCTTATCAGAACAGTGCCACGAGCTCTACAAGTTAATACACCATGCTCGAATTTATTTCTAATTCGAGACATACTTTCTTTTCTAAAATTCCACTTCCGTAAACTATGATTCATGAATATCAAGTTTTCCGGAAGATTTTTCATATATGAATGATTACTCCACATATATTTATTCATAGATTTTTTTTTTCAAAAATCATTTTTTTTTTCAAATTCTCTTATCAAAGAAATCAAATTCTTCACCAAAAGGTAGAATTCCTTGAAACACTTTTAAAAGGATGAGAAATACATTCTCATTCTTAAACATGGTTATAACTGGAGAAGTGTGGAAAATTATGACTTAAAACTGATTTTCAAACAGTTTTGGGCAGTTTTAGTTGCCACCGGTCGACTGCTAGCAGCAAAGTGCAGCTCCACTGGTCGACCAATGTAGTGCATACCGGTCACCCGGTGCGGACGACTGGAGCTGTTTTGCAAGCTGGAACAACTTGCTGCTTCAGCAAGAAACTTTGTCCAAAACCTGTATTTTTAAATCACCTTCACGAATAACTCATGGATAGTAATTTTATACATATCTAGTATACCAAATCAAGAGTTATAAACTCAAATCCTCAACAAATTCAACGCACTTCTCCATAAACCAAGTTCAAAGTCCTTTGTCATCAATAAAACTTAATTCTCGAAACTTAATCCTCAAAATTCAGGAATTTTACCAAATCAACAGAAAATTCATAACTTCAAGAGGTACTTAACAATTTTCTTTGATTAATCACTACCTAAACAAGCTAAACAAGAAATCACTAAATTTTAAATCTAAGAATTTAAGGAGAAGAAGAATCTCCTACCTCAAATATAGCTCATTCTTCAAAATTTCTTGAGGGCTTAGCCTCCCGATGCCATCTGTAACATTTTAAATCATGCAGTGTCGACTTCCACCGCCGGAAACGGCGGCTCACAGCGTGGGCGGTGGCGGAGCCCCGGTGATCTATCGGGCATGATGGATTTTTTACATGCAATTTAGATGTCATCTCGTTCTCCTCTCTATTGTGAATTCATAGAAACGAAAATCACTCGATTCCGATCAAGAACGAGTGAGATATAGAGTTTTGAAATTGAAGAAAAAATTTTAGAAGGAGGAGAGAGAGAGTTCCGTGGGAGAGAGCTCAATGAGAGTGAGAGAGAAAATGTCTCGGGGAAGGAAAGAAAAAGGAAAGAAAAGGGAAGAAAAAGAAAACGAAAAAGAAAAGGGAAAATGCAAGAATGGAAAAATGGGCTTGGACTATTTGTACAAGTTTACTATCTAGAATTTAAAGTCCAATCTAACTGAAATATGAAATGACCCATCATTTTTGTTCTAAAAAATTAGCTGCTTACACTTTAAATCTGTTCAGGTGACAACAGCGTCAATTCCAAAGCAATCCTTTTTGAACGAGGAAAATCCTTTACATGATAATTTTAATTGAAAATCTTTTACTAATCTCACATTAATTAACCTTAACAACTAGATTAGACTAATTAATCTTAATTAATTTGACCAGATGTTACAGGTTTGAAACGTGTTGATAAGTTTGAAAAGTATGGTTTGAACGTGTAGTTTGAAATGAAGTTTGAATTGATTGTGATATGGTTTGAAAAAGATATAAAATCTGAAATTGTGTTTGGATTTGTAATTAAAAAAAATTATTTTTTATGGAGAGAAGGAGTTCAAATGAGGTGTGAGTTTTGAATAAAAACACAATGTGTATTTTGGTTCAAAATGCTGAAACACATGGGGGATGATTTCGAGTTTGGGGATGCTTTTAAAGTTCAAGTTGTCAAATCAAAGGTTCAGATCTAAAAAGTCATTGCAAACACCAACTAACTTTTCGGTTAAGAACACATGAATCAAGTTACCAAACGGTACGATTATCTTTTTGTCGAGACTATATTACTCTCATTCTCTAAACCACATTTTTTCACACTTATTTTTCATTTTCTTTCATCTCTAATTTCCTCATTAGCTTCTTCTTCCTTTCCCTCAATCTTCCTTTTAGGGCAATGACCCGGAGTAGCATAGATATTTTATAGAAGTCAAAGGATATTGGGCTTAACTCAACCTAGCAAAACCGGCTTGTTAGGGAAGGATTGCCCTCACCTTATTAAGTGGATCATGCCAATATCTCCAGCCAATGTGGGATTCTAATACGCCCCTCATGCACAACGTGAACCATGCCAAACTGCTGTGAATAAGTCAATATTGGGGGACCCAACATTATAAAATTAGGCTTGCTCTGATACCATTTTACAGAAATCAAGTATATTGGGCCTAACTCAACCTAGCAAAACCGGCTTGTAGGGGAGGATTGTCCTCACCTTATTAAGTAGATCATGCCAATATCTCTAGCCAATGTGGGATTCTAATAAGGTACGACGCCGGAAAACTGGACAGCTAAATCCTATTGTTATTGCCGTTGCCAAGCAATCAAAGATCTCCGATATGCTTTTCCTCGTGGTGTTGATGCTGTTTCAAGGAGATCTTGTAGCGATCATCACTGCAATGAAAAGATCTTGCAACTGAAGTGTAAGTGAATTTTAAGTAATCCAGTAGCCACAACAGTTGTGTTTGTCATTGTTGCTAGCAGTTTCTGGTGAATGCTGACGGATATCGGTTGCTAACTATCGTCCATATTTGGTTACTTGTCGGGAAAAATTCTAATGTTATTTTTTCTGTCACTCTTTTTGTCACTTTCTGCATTTACTGTTTGATAATACGACTCCATTAACATGATATATTATTATTATTTAAATAGAAAACGAGCCAGTTGAGTCTATATGTTTAATAATTAATACAAAAAGTGACAAAGAGAGTGATAAAAAAATGATGCTAGTATTTCTCGTCTACTCGGTATTATGATGGATGCCAGTATGACCGGATATCGGTGGAGTATCAAAGTGGATACTATTGGTTACCGATCGGTAACCAGCTAGTATCACAAATTCACAACGCATACCATTAGATACTGACTGGTATCATAGTGGATACCGTCATATACATAGTGGTTATGGTCAGTATTTTAAGAGTATATTTGGTATTTTAAAATATAATATGATGATATGGTTTCATATTCTTTACAATTATTTTTTTTCATGGTAATAGTGAATCCAAGCCTTAGATTTATGGCATTCCTGTAAAGAGACCCTTGGCAACGCGAAAGAAAAAAAGTGGCTTAGGCAACGCTATACACCACAATCGGTAATATCACCCACGCATAAAAATTATATATAATTAGTTTCTTAATTGTCACTTAGAAAATAAAATGCTAAAGTTACACTTCTTTTTATATAGTTGCTTCCTTGGAGAAAAAAATTGTATGACAAAACGTTGGCTTGGAAAAAAATGGTTTCGTCCTTTACTACGTTTGAATAGGTGAAAAGTGAGAGGAAAGAAAAGACTGAACAGATTTTGTAAGAGAACAAAATTGTGAGTTGTGTTGGTAAGATGGGGAGTGAAGGGAATAGAGAATAGAAAATAGAAAATCAAAGAGAAAAAGAGTACATGGGGCCCACTATTTATTTATTGCTCTAAAAATAGAGAGATTTTTCAATGAAAAACTTATTATACCATACATAAAAGAGTTAAATTTCATCCACCATCGTTTTATTTCATTTAAAGTGCGGTTTTCCCAGTATTATTATTTTTTAAGGGAAATAGTAAAAAATATGTCAATATAAAAAGGTTAAAAAAGTATATAGGTCAATTTTTAGTTATAGAAATTAATAGGCCATAACTTATTAAGTTATGGTTCATAACCAGATAAATTATGAATAAACTTGTCAAGTTATGGTTCATAATTAGACAAGTTATGGACAATTATGGACAATAACTTGTCAAGTTATAGTTCATAACCAGACAAGTTATGGATGAAAACAGTAATTTGGCATATTTATTAACTTATGTAATCTATTGGCCTATTAATTTTAATTCATCTAAAGTCTTGGCCTATTTCCCTCTTTCTCCCTTTTTTTAAATTATGTGGTTTTGGAGCCACTTTGGGATTGGGATTAGTGCTGGAAGAACGGACGGCGGGCTTGTCTGAAGCTCGAAAATTTTCGGGCTCGTGCGGCAGGGCTCTAAGTCTGCCCGTCCAAGTTTTAGGCTGGGTTCGAGCTCGGGCAACCCGAAAATGAAGCAAAAAACAAGCCCGCCGCCGTGGAAAACCCATTGTCCGAAGCCCACCCGAGTGGCCTGCCTGAAAATTTTTCAATAGTATATGTTTTAATAGTGTGTGTTGATTTTAATCTTAATTGTAGTTTTTATATAATTTTTACAATAAATAACTTAATAATTATTTATATACAAATACAATTAATAAACAATATTCTATATAATATATATACACAATATTATAAAAAAATAAGTCAAAATAAGTCAAAATATATATATTAAATGTTCGGGCAGCCTGGGGTCGACCAGGCTTCGGGCAGCAAAGACCTGCCCGAAGCCCGTTCACGGTGGAGGTCGGGCTCAGGCGGGGAGCCTGAATTTTTCAGGCAAGCAAGCTCAGACAGCAGGCACAAGTTCAATTTTTTCGGACGGTTGTGGACAATCCGTCTAAAATTCCAGTGGGATGTGATTTATATTATGTCGATCTATGTGGACGAATGTTGTTTTTGTGCCACTTATAGTAGGATTTTCCCTATTGTTTGGGTAGGTGCAATTGTATTCTCAAGTAGGTATAGTTGACTTGCGTAGAATCCTTTTTTATAGTCTTAATTTTGTAAATTGTATTGTAGCCCTTTAATAGTTCTTTAATAATATTTTTTTTATTTGAAAATAAATAAATAAATAAAAGATAATAAAATGAGTTAAATTACCTTTTGTTCTGTTTTAAAACTAAAATAACATGAAATATTTGGCAAAACAATAATTTTGTTGAAAACTTATCTTCTTTTCTCTTATCATATCAAAACTCATCTTCTTTCCTCTTATTATATCAAACAAGATAAAGATAAAGAAAAACTAATTTTTTTTCTTTCATTCACATTTTCTATCCCCTTAATATTTTTCCCCCTCCTTTTTTCTTCCATCCTACCAAACACAAAACAAAAACAAAGTTAGAATTTTTTTGGTAAAGAAAGAACGATACTTTAACTACAATAAATAAAAAAATTGGTATTAAGAAAAGTTCGCCTGATTCAAAAAAGAGAAAAAATAATTCAGTAAACAAAAAGATGATACATGGAAGAAAGATAACAAATAGGAAGAAGAGACATAACTTAACGATAATTTTACACTTGTGAAAATTTAAAATTCTCTCACTTATATATGTGTGTATATATAGATCAAGAAACAAAAAGAAGGAAGAAAAAACCATATACATTGAAAGAATGATATTCCTCTGATAAATAACAAAAATAAGATTAAATTTTAGTTTCATTTGTGTTATAAGAAAGTGCCTAAAAAATTGAAACAACAAATAAAATCGACTCCTCTCTTTCACAAAACAAAATAAAATTTTAATTTTAAGAAGTTAAAAAATTTATATTATTAAATTGTAGTTTCTTTGGCTCTTCTCTTTCATTAAAAAAAAATGACAAAGAAGAATGTGAGTGGCAACGAGAGTGATCACAAATGATCACTATAATAAATAAATAAAAAATGAATGTAATAAATTCAAATACAATCTCATGTTGATCACAAATTTCAGGCTGCTCTGAGTCCAAATTAAGAAACGTAGAACGAAATCAAAATAAATTAAATTGAACCACAGCGAGTAATACCATGTATCACTTCGAATAAAATTATTAATTTGAAATACAAACGCAAAAATTCTTATGTAAGAATAATGAATTTATTTTATTTTTCTCATAATTAATTCCTTAAATTCTTAATTGATTTATTTTTTTGCTCCGAGTGTTCTTATTAGCTTCAGAATAAGTGGCGATCATGTACACTTGCTGACAGTATCCTTTTTTTTTTCAGCACTAATTTCTCCCCTTCATTTGTGAGCAAAGTTATATATATGATTATTGGAAACTAAAAATTTTCTAATTCTTCTTTATTCAAATTCACGCGTCATGAAGGAACCGCATAACTTTAAGAAGCTGAGTTTCGGCTGGACAGGATCTGAAACAAATTAATTTACCGATCTTATTTGTTGGTGGAGTATAATCTAAATGATATCCGTAAAATCCGTTTCTTCAAATAAATAAAATTGTATATACATAATAGGAAAAACTATTACAAGAGATCAGTGAAGAGTGGTCAATATGAGATTGTATGCGAATTGATTTTGTACCATATATAGCTTATCAAATCGGCCAACATATTTATTTTATTTTTTCAATAAATGTTTGAAGAAAATTATAGTGATCTTTGTCAAAGTACTGGGGATTCAAGAAAGAGCAATTTAAGGATGGAATTCTAGATTTACGATTATTGTGGAGAAATTATAGAATGCGTTTAGAGAGAGAGAGAGAGAGAGAAGAAAAAAGAAGATCCTGCAGGAAGCAAGCTATATACTTAGGCAGGCTTTTTTCAATAAGTCTAAAATGGAGGCATTGTGTGTGTGAATTGACTAATGCATGGATTTAGAAGCAGTCGGCAAGCATGCGTAGGATTGTGTCTTTGCAAAAGTGAAAGATCGTTCCAAGCCATTCCCTACTTGAAATCCAATAATTGATGAAGAAAAATTAGTACCAACGTCTATTTGGTGGTCAATAAAGCCAATAGATCAAGATGGGTTGGTGAAGCATATGTAACAATTTGTTACAGTAGTAAATATATAATTATGCATACAAAAAACCATTATAATGGTGATATATATATATATATATATATATTTTATATCAAAGTGAATATATAAGTGGTGATAAATAAAGGCATTTAACTTGTGATGAGGAAAGTAGGTGGATATACTTAGACATCATTAATTATAGCTGTCGGAGATTCAAAAGTACTTGTAACTACTATTTTAAAGGATAAAATTAACTAACGGCTACTTAATTAAGCATGAGTGTTTTGGATTTGTGGATACTCCTAACTTCTCTTTTAAGAACTTTGTGGCTAGGCAGTAGGTGTTAGGAAAAGAAGAACCAAAAAAAAACGAAAAAGAAAACCAAGTTAGGAGATCATGTAAACTTTTGTGGAGATTGAAAAGTAATTGTAACACTTTGATCATTTGTTTTTAAAAAAAAAAAAAGAAAAAGGAAGGAGCAAGTCAAATAGAGAGGTTGGATTTGTGGGGGACTCATCATAATAACCTTCAACTAGCAAATTGAATAATATTAATTAGTGAAATATATATATATATATATATATATATATGTGTGTGTGTATATATAAAAAGGTTTATTTACTTCCTTGAATGTAAAGTGTTGTAAATAATTAGTGAAAGCCCCATGCGTTTGCCATGGGGGAAATTAAAGCCAAGATTAAGGCAATCCTTTAGCTAATTACTTTACCTTTTTCATCATAGATCATGGGATTCTAACCGACCTAACTTCCAACATAATTTTCAACAAGATTCATGAAAGTTACTGGCTTGTCTTGCGTTGGACCTTTTTGATGTAATTACTTGATATTGTATCCATCGATATATATAGGTGTAGATATATAGCTCCATAGCACTTGTCCCCACTTGGAACCCCAAATAAGCAGCAATACCACTTGTAATTTAGAAAGGAGGAAGATGGGGAAGTTAATTGCGGGGCTTTGATAAATATTTAAGGAACACTAAGATCTCAAAGAGACAATTTATGATTTACCAAATGAGACCAAGCAGATAAGTAAAGGAGATAGGGTTTTCGGATGTGAAATTGTTTCTGCTAACTTATTATCCTCACATGGACTAACATGTATGGGGGGAAAAATGTTGCAATCAATGAGATGATATTTTAGTCAATTTTTGTTCCTAAAAAAAACATACTAGTAATGAACTGTGCACATCAAACATGTAGACTTTTGCGTGCTGCATAATTAACATTTTCATGTGTACTTTCTCTTTCACACAATTTTTTTTAAAATTTTTTTAATTTTTTTGCGTATTTCTAGTTCAAAAATATAGAATAATTTCCTCAATATTATTAACATTGTTATAAATTAACATAAGCTTTTTCTAATCAGATTTATCACGCATATATATATATATATATATATATATGCGAGTTTGTCTGTAGCAAACATGGTTTAGTATAGCGAGCTTGCTATTTTTGCTAAATAGTTAACTTTAATCAGTCATTAGTCAACATCATAGATAATTTATGCAAAGAAAAATAATTGACGGTGTCAATTAGATCAATTCATAAAGTTTGCTAGATATTTTAAATATTTATAATGTAATTCACCAGCTCGCTTACTTAATTCACCAAGAATTCACAAACTAATCCTCTTTAAGAACTTCTTATAATTCAAGTATACTTATCCATATAAATAATTATCTACATCAAACCACCACCACGATAAATAATATATATATATATATATATAGCTAGAAGAAAAGTTTTGTATGGTGCATATATATTGGACGTACGTATTGCACACACACATATATGATTATATATATATATATATATATATATATAATGCTCTTAATTTTCTGGTAAGTGGGTGCATGCCGATATATAATCATAATCTTTCAACTACTCGCTGGTCATTAAAGTGGCAACAATATATATTAGATAAATGGAATTGGCAATCTGGTATTAACTAGAATGAATTGGAAGCAACAAACAAAGGAGTTCACATCCAAAGAGGGGGTTGGGGGGTCCCGGGAGACACACAGGGGACGTCCAATTTTATTACACGTGACAATGCTTGACAAAAGCATGAAAACTTCATATCTATGCCTTTTTCTAGAAACAACATCTCACAAAATGATATGATATTTGTACTAGGCCTTAAGCCACGCCACGTGTCATGTCGTGTGTGACAGGGAAATAGCATGTGAAACGAAGGTTTGACAAATCCAGGGATGCTATAAGCCTCACGTACTTATGTCCCTAACAAAGGAAGTAAGAAAAATGGCACATATCACACGCAGCAGATAGGGTTCGATTTTTTGCTTGGGGACTAGAAAAGTTTCGTGAATGTTATTTACTAAAATTACAAATAACAAAACTGAAAATAATTAATAATTTCCATCAAACATGTAGAAAGAGAAATATATATGTACATATATATATATATGAATTAAAACTCTAATATTGTAATAGTGTTAAAGGTTATGATGATGATCAGTTGAGATCCCTTAACATTGTCAATAAGACCTTTTGGTCTAGCTAGCCTTGCTACGCTTGGTTTGGGGCGACCAATGAGAGAATGCCATGTCGGAAATTTGGGCTCAAGAAGTATCAAAGTCAAAGCGTGAAACATGGGAGGAGGTTTGGACTCCTGATCAGATGAAGGCACGGGAGAGTTTGATGACGACGTGGAATCCTCTGATTGGTTGAGAGGAAACTGTGCGAGAGATTTGTAGTGGAGAGGATCTGAATCCTACAATCACATGGCGTTGCGCATTGAGACATGTACAAGGAGGCCCACTTTGTTAGGTCAAAAACGAACATATTTGCTCAAACGCACTTGAGATCCAACTCCAACTTGGAACAATTTACACAAGTCTAGCTAGGTTTATCTCTCTCTCTCTCTCTCTCTCTCTCTCTCTCTCATATTTGCCTAGTCCACTGCTTTCTCCAATGCAGTGTCTTCTTCACCTCCAACATTGTTGTCTTTCTTATTGTACCCTCTCTCTCTCTCTCTCTCTCTCTCTCTCTCTCTCTCTCTCTCTCTCTCTCTCTCTCTCTCTCTCTCTCTCTGAGCTCATTTCCTTTGTGGTCCTTTAACCTCTTTATATCCGTCTAATTACTTTCACCTGTTATTGATAGAGAAGATTCAAAGCTTAACTTGTAAAGTCCTTCTCTACTTAAGAACAGCCTGATCTTCTTGTTTTCAAGAAGCTTATAACTTTTCTTTCTCACTCATTCCCTCCTCTTCTCACCTGCCTCTTTATAGTTGCTATATATACTCTTCTTTTGCAAACAAGGACACCAAATTAAGCTAGCTTCAGCCTTCTTCATCATAAAGAAATTAGTAGTGCTTCACTAGCTTGTAGAGAGATACATATATATCTATACATATATATATATATATACACACACATAATTATTCAATATGTCTAGCCGAAGGTCCAGGAATTCGGGGTCTTCAAGGATTTCTGATGACCAAATTCTAGAACTTGTTTCCAAGTTACGCCGACTAGTTCCGGAGATTCGCGACAGGCCCTCCGGCAAGGTACTCTCTCTCTCTCTCTCTCTCTCTCTCTCTCTCTCTCTCTCTCTCTCTGATATAATTATTAATATAATAGAAGTACAAATATAATATGTTCTCAACGACCATATGGCCACAGTGCAGACAGTATTACAAATGGGAAAAATGCAATTTGTTAGCACGACGCATGTGCGACAGTACCACATGTTGCTTATAAATTTTTGGCCTTCTTGGTTGGTGTAGTCTAAAACTTGACCCGGGTATCAAGGACTACATTTCCACAGGTTTTACTTTCTATATATTATATATTTATCTATCATGTGTAGTGTTATATGCATATATATATATATATATATATGCATGTGTGTAACACGTACATCGAGGCCACCTTGGTCCAATATTGACACAGACACACACACACACGACTTTGAAATTTATGTGACGTGATTTGTAGCATGTAGCAGTGTCACTGATCATGATAGCGTGGTGATATATATAAGTTGGAGAATGGCCAGATATATAATTTTCTGTTGGGTGGTGAATATATATGCACGGCTACTAATATAATATATGTGTGTGCATACATATATATATATATATGATGATATAATTTCATGTAAAAAATACTGAAAAGTTCGTTACACAAACAGAAAGCGACTTGGGTTTTAAATAAATGGGATCTGACTTTGTTGTACAGGTAGCAGCATCCAAGGTCCTACAAGAGACCTGCAATTACATCAGAAACTTACACAGAGAAGTGGACGACCTAAGCCAGCGTCTGACCCAGTTGTTGGCTACCATTGACGCTGATAGCGCCGAGGCCGCAATTATTAGGAGCTTAGTCACCCAATAGGCGTCCCTTATATATATATATATATACATGCCTACATATATATATATATATATACATATTATATATATAAGGCTGGCTATATATATGTTTATGATATTTAAATTCTATGTAGTGTGTTCGTGTTTTTGCTATGTTTTGGTCTATCTATCTATCCAGATCAAAACAGTGGTTGGAATGTGCTCGAATCCCAAGGTTTTATTACCTGTGTGGATCTAGGCAGTGTAATTAAGCTATTTTGTCAAATAAAAGGACTTGCACTACTATAGCAAAGCCTGGCTCATAGTATTATGAAAAAGATATAATATACAATGCAGTACGTAGTACTCGTTTTTTCTCCTAGTATTAATATTTCAAGTTTTCATTTTACGCTATTTTCTTGGTTGATAATGGTCGTTGAGGGCTTAATATATATATATATATATATATATATATATATATATTATTCATAATCATGATCATCATGATCGGCGCAAGACACATGCATTTACATGGAACTTTCTCTTTTTGTCTTGTTGCCAAAATTAGTTTATTAGTTGATTAAGACAGTACTCTCCCCCATCTCTATAAGTTGATTAAAGACAAAGCAACGCTGATTAAATTAATGTAAGGAGGATAAATTAAGAGTCATTTCTAATATCTTAATATTCTTTATTAATCATTTTCAGCTTTTTGTCGGTAACATATGAGATCAAGAGGCAACATCTTCCCAGCAGGAACAAGTATTCATATTGAGTGATTTGACTTAATGTTGGATCTTGTTTAGACATCATTATTTAATTCGTATTTACAAAGTGAGACACGTAAAAAAGAAGTGAAGAAAATGATACCATATATCTTTTAACTTTATGTGTTACTTAATATAGTACTGTTAAGCTCATGATCGGAAGGTCTGACGGTGTACAACATTTCTTGCTCGTTGGTTCGAAAGCACTTAACATGAGAGCAGTACTTCAAGAATTCTTAATTACTTGAATAATAATAAAAAAAATGTATTATATATAAATAAATGTTCCTAATTGACTTTAAGGTACGTATTGCAATTTCAGTTCAGTGGTCGAGCATTTGGCATCTAATAACGAGGGTTATAATTCAAACACACACACACACACACATATGTACACTTTTTTCAGATAATCATCAATTAAGGAAAACTATAATAATGTTGATGGAGCTATAATTTAGAGGTAGAGGATATTAATAGAGTTAATTAAGTTGTAGATCATATTAATGCAGTTAATTTGATGTTAACGCCTTTGATGTAACTAATAAGAAGGTTGATATATATTTTTTCCCTCATTCATGACCTGGTTTGACGGATGATGAAGATCCTATTCCTAAGCATGGTGTACAATGAACTACACCAAGATCAAAACCGTTCAGAAAGTTACAAAAGTCAAACCTCGCTCTTGGGCAGACCAAGTAGGTGGTACCTGTTATTTCTGTTGAAAATGAGAAAATTTTTGAACTAGAAGAAGGCTAGGATAAAAACTTGAGATTTACAGAGGAAGAGAACTCTTTGGAGTTTGTACATTACTTCTCTCGATTTACATTTTAGCTTGATACAAAATAGAAGAACTCACCCCACCAAACATTCATGACGACTTATTCGCAATGATTGTTATTGCTAATATATTTGTGATGACATTTCAAAACTATATTGTTGCAAATATGTTATTTGCATCTGATTTTTTAGGACGACTAAATTTGCGACAACATGTCGTCGAAAATAAAATATTTACGAAGGCAAATCAGTTATTTATGATGACATCACGTCGCCGCAAATGTTGTGCCCATTTATACTAGTGGCACCTTCTTAACAAACGGTAAGAATTGTCCTAACACCCTTCTAATCTAATGGGTATAATAGAATTAGTGGTTTCATGATATATATATATATATATATATGTAGACTTATTTTTCATCAATGGTTACTATTAAATATATAAATTTAATGACGTGGTGTGATAAAAGTTCAATTTGATCATTAATTGTCATTAATTTTTTAGTCAACTATCTAGTTTATTACAACCGTCGGATCAATATCTTATGGTTAAAATAATAACGTCTATTGATGAGTAAATATTCGAGTAACCATTAAAACCATACCTATATATGTGTGTGTGTGTGTGTGTGTGAATATCTTTGGATAAATTGACAAATTTACGCAAAGCTTTGATCCCTAGTACTAGAAAGAAAAATGACTATGGTCTTCATGTTTGAAGTGGGCAGAGTAAGTTATGTAAAGAAATCTGAATTGGCTCATGTCATATTTCGGTTGATGTTGTTTTTCCCCATAGGGTCTCTTTTCATTTTTCTTGTTTTGCTAGCTAGCCATTTGTAGTTGGTTGCTGATCTTCTATTTATTTTGTTTTTTTTTCTTTTCTTATTAATAAACTCGACTCGAACTCTCCATCTATTTTGGGAAAAAAAAAAAGAAGTAATGTATTAGAAATTTATAAGGGAGTACTGGCTATAAATTGATCTAATAGAATCTCGATTTAACAATTCACGACGGGCTCATAATATCCCTCTCTGACTCTCTTTATTCTTTTTATTTTTATTTTTCTCTTTTTGTTTTAAAGTAAAGGGAGGGCGACTAGCATCAAGTCTATTAATTAAATTTTAATCTCCCATTATATATATGTGGGTGTAATATATATTTATATATCAGATTTTTAATATATAGTGATTATCATTTAGTCCTCTACTTAATTGATGATTAGTTTCCTTCCAAGTACTATATTATAATATATACATATATATGTGTGTATATATATATATATATATATATATCATTTATAATCAACCACATGACCGAACTTTTTGACTTGGTTGAGAGATATTGAATTTGTAGTTCCTAGTAGCTAGCTAGCCTTCACCACAAATTTCTACGAAGTTTCTGCAGAACTTGATGATGGTGATTAAATACTTTTTTTTTTTTTAAATTTCATTTGACTTAATACCTTTTATAGCATGGAAAACTTCCACCTTTTCTCCCTATTTGTTCCCTGGTAGCTCGGTAAGTTTAAAAATTTGTCAAAAAAAGTCGTAAAATAGTAAAGAAGCAATTAACTTTCTTCCTAACTTAATGCCATAATTAAATACAACATCTAGATCTGAAATGATGACTTTGGTGGTCACCACCCTAGTAAAACTTAATTGAGAGAATTAATTATATTATATGATTTCTTTATGAGAATGGGACAACTTTCAAATCCGTACTCTTCAAATTTGATCTATATATTATACTTAAAGGGGCATCATACGATGATGAGACTAGTCATGATCAATGCGGATATATATATATATATAGGACTTATATATTTACAAACCAAACTTTTTCGAATTATAGATTGACGTGTGATATGGTTCAATTTAGGATTAATATTGCTTAACCAACATTTTTTTTTAAGTTAAACTAATGAATGAGATGTGTACAAGACTTATGTGATAATCTTCTTTATCATCAAAACACTCAATTATAAGGTCAATCTATCATGCATGCAAGCATGGCACCCAATGCGATAACTTAAAAAAAAAAAACAAAAAACAAAAAACAAAATCTGGTCAAACATCTGAGAGTAAAGTATGAGTTATGATCCAGAAATTTAGGGTATCTGCTAGATGATAGTAACAACAGGAGTTCATGTTGACTAAAAAACTCAATAAAAAAGGAGATGATTATGGGGAATAAGGAGCTTTTTGTCCGTATTGATAAGTTGCGTTAAGGAGTACTCTTCTGATCTTCCTTATCAAATATCAACAATACATGCTCATGATCATGATCAACTCAATTAAATTATAACATTTGCAGTTTAAGTCAAGAATGGGTAACAAACATTATTAAACCTACTCTTTTATTATTATTATTTTTTGGTAATCTATTAAACCTACTTATGTTGCAAGTACTACATAATTTGCCCTATCCATATGAAAACACGAATGCGAAACATTAAACAGAATCCACTCCTAGATTTGTTAAGTCTTGGGATCGAGATATCATCGGATGTCATCACACATACACATATAAGCGTGGTTTTAGTGGTTACTTTACTATTTACTCAACAATGGATATTGTTATTTTAATAGTAAGGTATTGATCAAATGTTTTAATAATTATTTAGATAGTTGGCCTAAAAAATTTATGATGAATTAATGAGATTGCATTCTTAGTACGCTACGTCACTAAATTTTTATATTTGATGAATGACCATCAATAGGTACGTATTCATTGAAAACTTGTTTATATATATAATCATAAAATATAGAGATGCAATGGTTTTCGTTCTATAGTTATAAAAAAAAATCTAAAACCCATAAAAAATATTTAAAATTAAAAAATATATGTTTGTGTGTAAAACATCAGTTACATAATTGTAAGTTCAAAGAAACTATTCCACAACACAAAAAAAAAAAAAAAAAAAAAAGGAAAGTACTTGAAATTGAAATTAATTATCATAAAAATTCAACATATATAAAAACTGGTATTCTACCCAAAAAAAAAAAAAACGCACACACAAACAAACATAAAATATTGGTGACCGAGAACTAATTAAATAAATGTGACACGATAAAACATGCTTGTTTTAGTACTAGCTTCCATTACAACCAAACTTTAACTGTTTAAATTCCAAGTAACACTCCATAATCAAGCTCGCGTCAACATGCTTATAACAAAGAATCAGCCTCAAGATAATATGTAATTTTCAACGGTGTAGTCATTGCAAGTACGTTCTAGTTAATCGACTACATTAATCTTCCACATACCCAATTACGTGAATTAATTTCCACTCTTAGCATTATTATAATAACTCAATTAGTCCTCAACAAGCCAATTGCAATCCTCCTTAGGGCGATATATACATATATATATATACATATATATATATATACATATATATATATATATGTGTGTGCAGTACTATATTGACCTTCTTACATACTTTCTTCCTTATGTATGATTGAAATGTGACGGATCATCGATCATTCACATACAAGAGAGAGAAAAGGTCCATCGAGAAACTACCCTTTGGTCAGCTCTAAAGTTCCATTATCTGCTTTTTTTTTTTTTTATGTACTTCAATTATCTGCATATTTTATAAACTAATACTTGAATTATAACATTTATATATACCAAATTTTCAATTCCAACATAGAAGGCAAAGAGATAGATTATTTATTTTATAACACTACATAATTGCATACCTTACACGTTAAAAAAAATGTCTCCGACAAATCAAGAAATGAAAATTAATTATGAAGGCAAGAGAGTAAATATTGGCAACTTTGTCGGTTTTTTCTCAATAATATGTAAATCAAAGAACCTCAATTCAAATACGGAATATGCTTAGTATAATACATTTTTTTCATAAAGCATCCACACTATTATTATCTATGTTTTGGCCTTTATAAGTTTACTCCATTTAGTGGCGGAGCCTGCTTCTGATTTCAGTGGAGCCATACATTATTGTTTTTTTAGATAAGGGAATAATATATGTACGTCAAAGTTTTAAAAAAATCATAAAACATATTATATATAGGTGATGATGAGTTTTCATGCTTCTAAATTACTGCATAATAGTTTTATTTTTAGTATAATTAAATTTTTTTTTCTAATCCAAAAATGAAGCCCTTAACTCAGGATCTATTAGAAGATATGCATCAGTTGATTTTTGTTTTAGATTATGTTGCTTTATTAATTTTTCACTAAGAAATGCAGCCTCTAATTTTCTTTGGAAATAATTCAACATTGCTACAATCAAGGAAAACTTTTGATAATTATTTAAACAAATTACGTACAAAGTTACAGTCATTTAACAATTCACAAATCTTACTACAAAATTATAATAAGGAAAAATTTAATTTATTGGGGATAGATTATAAATCCAACAAAAACAAAACCCATAGCCACTCAAAACTTTTTTTTTTTGGTTTCATTTATATGTATTTTATAAGACTATAATTGTACAAATAGTTAATAGATGCAATCAGAAAATCATTATAAAAAAAATTTGCCAAATAAATCGGAAAGAATGAGAGAGACAAATTATGATCAACGAAGTTTCATTAAGAATCCAACTACGCCAAAAAAACAATTATATGAAGTTTGGTATTTACAAATTTCGAGGAATCTGATGCAATATTTATGAACGCACTACACTTGATGACCAATGAGGTTATATAGATGGATAAAAACTACAGTTTAATGGGAGCTTATGGATAATTTGAGTGTGGGCAACAACCGAAAAATCATAAAATTTATAAAAGGAAATTATTATTATTATTATTAATATTAATAATATTAATAATATTATTAATAA
>NW_010366577.1:867430-951598 GCF_000414095.1 Morus notabilis | reverse complement strand
AAAAAAAAAAAAAAAAAAAAGGAAAGTACTTGAAATTGAAATTAATTATCATAAAAATTCAACATATATAAAAACTGGTATTCTACCCAAAAAAAAAAAAAACGCACACACAAACAAACATAAAATATTGGTGACCGAGAACTAATTAAATAAATGTGACACGATAAAACATGCTTGTTTTAGTACTAGCTTCCATTACAACCAAACTTTAACTGTTTAAATTCCAAGTAACACTCCATAATCAAGCTCGCGTCAACATGCTTATAACAAAGAATCAGCCTCAAGATAATATGTAATTTTCAACGGTGTAGTCATTGCAAGTACGTTCTAGTTAATCGACTACATTAATCTTCCACATACCCAATTACGTGAATTAATTTCCACTCTTAGCATTATTATAATAACTCAATTAGTCCTCAACAAGCCAATTGCAATCCTCCTTAGGGCGATATATACATATATATATATACATATATATATATATACATATATATATATATATGTGTGTGCAGTACTATATTGACCTTCTTACATACTTTCTTCCTTATGTATGATTGAAATGTGACGGATCATCGATCATTCACATACAAGAGAGAGAAAAGGTCCATCGAGAAACTACCCTTTGGTCAGCTCTAAAGTTCCATTATCTGCTTTTTTTTTTTTTTATGTACTTCAATTATCTGCATATTTTATAAACTAATACTTGAATTATAACATTTATATATACCAAATTTTCAATTCCAACATAGAAGGCAAAGAGATAGATTATTTATTTTATAACACTACATAATTGCATACCTTACACGTTAAAAAAAATGTCTCCGACAAATCAAGAAATGAAAATTAATTATGAAGGCAAGAGAGTAAATATTGGCAACTTTGTCGGTTTTTTCTCAATAATATGTAAATCAAAGAACCTCAATTCAAATACGGAATATGCTTAGTATAATACATTTTTTTCATAAAGCATCCACACTATTATTATCTATGTTTTGGCCTTTATAAGTTTACTCCATTTAGTGGCGGAGCCTGCTTCTGATTTCAGTGGAGCCATACATTATTGTTTTTTTAGATAAGGGAATAATATATGTACGTCAAAGTTTTAAAAAAATCATAAAACATATTATATATAGGTGATGATGAGTTTTCATGCTTCTAAATTACTGCATAATAGTTTTATTTTTAGTATAATTAAATTTTTTTTTCTAATCCAAAAATGAAGCCCTTAACTCAGGATCTATTAGAAGATATGCATCAGTTGATTTTTGTTTTAGATTATGTTGCTTTATTAATTTTTCACTAAGAAATGCAGCCTCTAATTTTCTTTGGAAATAATTCAACATTGCTACAATCAAGGAAAACTTTTGATAATTATTTAAACAAATTACGTACAAAGTTACAGTCATTTAACAATTCACAAATCTTACTACAAAATTATAATAAGGAAAAATTTAATTTATTGGGGATAGATTATAAATCCAACAAAAACAAAACCCATAGCCACTCAAAACTTTTTTTTTTTGGTTTCATTTATATGTATTTTATAAGACTATAATTGTACAAATAGTTAATAGATGCAATCAGAAAATCATTATAAAAAAAATTTGCCAAATAAATCGGAAAGAATGAGAGAGACAAATTATGATCAACGAAGTTTCATTAAGAATCCAACTACGCCAAAAAAACAATTATATGAAGTTTGGTATTTACAAATTTCGAGGAATCTGATGCAATATTTATGAACGCACTACACTTGATGACCAATGAGGTTATATAGATGGATAAAAACTACAGTTTAATGGGAGCTTATGGATAATTTGAGTGTGGGCAACAACCGAAAAATCATAAAATTTATAAAAGGAAATTATTATTATTATTATTAATATTATTAATATTATTACTATTATTATTATTATTATTATTATTATTATTATTATTATTTCAACCCCACTCAGCCCCATGCAGCTCCGCCGCAGCCCATTATCTAGCTCTAAGCCAGCATTTTCACTGATTTCTACAAAGCATTATTAATTGTGCATATAAGAAAAAGATAAGCGAAATAAAAGAAAAAATCTTTTGAATAAACAAATTAATACAATTTGCATGCCCTTTAGTATTGATCACTTTTTTTTTTTTTTTGAAATGTTGTTTACTCATTTTCAAACGGAGGAGAAAACAATTGATAGGATTCAAACAAAAATAAAAATGTATGAATGTAACTACAAATCTGCCGATGCATCTGTTAGCTGAGTGCTTCAAATTAGTTTTAAAAAAGTTACAATTTTGTATTTTTGAGTAAGTTATCATTTTTTTATTTTTTGAGTCAGGGTTATTTAATGATTTATTAAGAGTCTATAAATAAGTATTTTGTGTATGGTTTATGTGTGTTAAATAGTATGCTCAGAGAAAAATATAGAAAAAGAGTGCAGAAAAGAGATAGACAAAGGGTGTAAGGGATTTTGGGTAGAAAGAAAAACTGAGAAAGTTTGTTGAGAATGTGATTTTGAAACTGCTAGTGAATTTTTTCTCACTCTCACGTGGACGCAAGAAAATTTTCCGAACCAAGAAATCTTTGTCTTGTCTATTTTTCTTTTATTTTTGTTTTAGTTTATTTTTCTACTGCATGAGTGTAGCGGTGTATTTTTTTCAGTACCAGAGCTGTGGTGAATGTTAAAAAGAAAAGGGTCAAGATGGTGTCTGGGATAATTAAAGTTTGAGCAGATTGAGCGGTTTAATGGAAAAAGTAATTTTAGCATCTGGCAGAGTACGCAGGAATTAATGAAAGCGCTGTAAAGAAAAAAGCTAAAAAATATGAAAGATGAAGATTGAGAAGAATTGAAAATGAGAGTGGTAAGCTTTATACGTTTAAGTTTGACTTTGAATTGAAATATAGTGTTATGAATGAAACATCTCTTTTTGAGTTATGGAAGAAATTAAAAAAAAAATTTATATGTCGAATCTCTAACAAATAGATTATATATGAAGAAGCAATTGTATGAGTTAGAAGATGAATGAGGAAAATGATGTTAGAGATTATATAAATAATTTTAATAAGTGCATAACTCAATTATTAAGTGTATGAGTTAAAATTGATGAGGAAGATAAGCAAAAATTTTATTAGCATCTCTACTCAAATTATATGAGACTTTGATGAATATACTTTTAGTTGAAAAGATGACGTTAACTGTAGATAATGTGTCAACTGCAAACATGAGAAAACTTAGTAGTACGTCTCATACTGAACAAATTTTAATAGTAAAGTTAGATTTAAATTAATAAGGATATGTAGGAATAAATCACGAGAAAGATATTATAAAAAGAAAGATATTTGTATCTAATAGAAGTAGGAGTAAGATAAAGGGGCATATACATAGACACATACATGTACATATACATATATTATTTTTTTACATAAATTAATTTGTATTGTTTAGCATTTTATATTTCTTAGAGTCTCACGTGAAATTTTAATTTTTTTATTACAATTATTCTTTATTTTTTTTAGACACTACCATCATCATCATATTGCCGTAATTCCAAACCATCAATATTCCTGTCGTTTTACACAATTTCATCGAGTCTCGTAGCATTTTTCTATGGTTTTGGCTTTTAGTTTTTTTTTTCCCTTGAATTATACGGTGTAGGAGATTTATAACTCTATACTACTATATACTTGCAGTCACTTTTATCCTTTGCCTAAAAGGTGTGACGTTTTCTTGTATTAGTTGTTTTTTTTTAAAAAAAAAAACTCGAATTTTAAATTTAAATTAGTGAAATAAATGAATTTTAAGGTCCGTTTAGTTTGTTGATTTGAATTTTTAATTCAAATTGATATGTGACTTTATGTGAGAGTTTTTTACTGTAGTAAAAAAATTAAATGTCACTATTTCTGAAAATTTTTTACTATAGTAAAACTCAAATTCTAAACTTAAATCGGTGAAATAAACGAGATTTTAGTATTTTTAAGGAATATTAGGTCTCGTTCATTTCACCGATTCGAGTTTAGAATTTAAATTTTATTACAATAAAAAACTCTCAAACACAGTCACATTTAATTTTTTTATTATAATAAAAAACTCTCATATAAAATTATATCTCAATTTAAATTAAAAATTTAAATTAATAAATTAAAAGAGCTTTAGTACTTTTTTTTGACACGTGAATGTGTCGTGGATCTTACATTTGGGTTTAACCAGACTTGAAGAAAACGCCACCATCTTGCCGACCATTTTGATCTTCGTTCGTTCGCTTTTCAATGATTTAAATCCCACAATTGATTCTCGGCCAATCAGATTCCTCGAAATCATCGTGGCGTCAGCAGGATAACGCCACGTCGCCACATAGGTGTCTGTATTTAACGCGCTACTCAGAATGACTGTAATGTTTGTTACAATTGAACTGTAACCAGACTTGACTGTAATGCTTTTCAATGATACAATTGAACTAATCCACTAATGTTTGTTTGACGATAATTCGAGAGTTGGTTAACAAAATTTCGTTTATTTTAACTTTGTTCGCTGATTCGAGTTTAGAATTCAAGTTAAGATGTGATTATATGTGAGAACTTTTTACTGTAGTAAAAAAATTAGATGTGATTATTTGTGAGAATTTTTTACTGTAACAAAACTCGAATTCTAAACTCGAATCAGCGAAACGACCGAGGTTAATTAATTTTATTTTTTTATTATAATAAAAAATTTAAATAAATGTTTAGTTCATAAATTAAAATTATGATATTAGAATTATTTTTAATTTAAGTATATTTTTATAAAAACAATATTATAATTTAAATTATAATATAAATCTCTTTATTATACGTCTCTTTAAATAAAATTACGTCTAATTTCAAATTAAAATTTTGATCTACGGACTAAATGAGACCTAACTAACTCCGTTTTGTAACCCCCGCACATCCGCACGTGCAAATTTAGTTGCCTTGCCGACATTACTCTCTCTCTCTCTCTCTCTCTCTCTCTCTCTCTCTCTCTCTCTCTCTCTCTTTCACTCTCCGTGCTTCAACTTCAATTCAATCGCTCCAGCCTCCAAGCTTTGACGATCAAGAGCCAACAGGTATATATGCAAGTTAATTAAATTAAATTAGTAGATTTCTGTGCTTAAGGGGAATAAACTTATTGGGCTTTCTCAGATAAGCTAAATCAGCTTGGATGGTGTTGATTATGAGTTATTCTGACTTAATTAATACTAGTTTAATTAAGAAAGCTTTAATAATACTACTTTGTTCATCTGAATTCGGCTATAGCTTATCTACTTTTTTTCTTTTTTTTTTTTTGGTTTGTTTGTATTGATATGTTCTTTTTTAATTTATTATCATCTGATCGCGTAATTATTCCAGTATTATGTTATAATTAAACTAGACAAATTAACCCACTTTACACCGTGGTTATCGATAGGCATATTGTTGCCAAGTTCAAATTGTTTTCAGAGACCCCCCTTTTGGGCAACTTTTTAGCTTTAGATTCGCATTGCAGAGCCCACAGTAAAAAGAAAAAGGATTGCCCAAGTCAAAGGCTGTTAAGTTTTAACACTGAACAAACCCAAGAATTTATTTGGCCTTTTTTTCCTCCCCACTTTACACCGTGGTTATCGATAGGCATATTGTTGCCAAGTTCAAATTGTTTTCAGAGACCCCCCTTTTGGGCAACTTTTTAGCTTTAGATTCGCATTGCAGAGCCCACAGTAAAAAGAAAAAGGATTGCCCAAGTCAAAGGCTGTTAAGTTTTAACACTGAACAAACCCAAGAATTTATTTGGCCTTTTTTTCCTCTTTTTTTTTTTTTTGGTTACTGATTTCCCTGACTTAATTCATGGCAATCCTAACTCTTTTAGCTTATTTATTTATTTATTTATTTGTTTTTTTAACCTTTCCCGCGAACTCCATATATAATATGCTTAAGTTTTATAAGAACCTTTTTTTAAATATGCTTATGATTATGATACAACTCAAACTTGGCTCTTAAGCAAGCTAGCGTTTGAGATCAGGCATTAGATTTTTAAATGCTTCCAAAGCTTTAACCTTGTTTCGTTTCCTTATAACATTTGCAATGATATTTGTATAACGTTTTTGTTTCTTCTGTTCAAACATTTATAAAATACTAAAAAAAAAAAAGTACTATAATCCCTGAGAGAATTTCTATGCATAATCTATTGGAGTTTTAGAAATTCAAGAATATTCTTTCTAGTGGTTGGAGGATATAATACAAAGTTACACTAGATGTTATTTTGGGCAGTTTAGTAATGTATGGACCACAAAAGGGTTATTGGAAATAAGGTTGATCACAAAAATATAGGAAGCTGTCCCAATGTGATAATGCCTTCTATCTATTTCTGACATTTCTCTTATCTCTTTTGTTTCTTCTCCCAAAAAAAAAAAAGAAAAAAAAAAGGGCCAATATCTTCTTCATTCTAGAAAAAAGAAACTGCATTTACTTCCTATGGAATGTTAAGGAAACATTTAATCATATTTTCTGCTTTTCACAGGTTCTTTCAATCCCCTCCTTTACGGCATTTTGAGAGTTGAAAGAAATGTACTCTGGTGGTTATACTGCAGAGGTCACTTGCTTATCTCCCAATGCAACTGAGAAGGATATTTATGATTTTTTCACTCATTGTGGTGCTGTTGAGAACGTTGAAATCATCAGGTATAGTTTCACTTTTTGTCACGCTTCTCATCTGAGTCTGCATTATGATTGAAGTTTTGTCATTGATTCTCCACTATTGACTTTTTGCTTATTTCTATATCCGCATGAACTTTTGGCACCTGTACGGCCGTTTGGCATGAATTTTTCTTTTGCTTTTAGTCAGTAGAAGAAAAGAATTAAAAATTGTGAAAATTCAGTAAGTCTTTGTAACCACATTTGTAAAAGTCAAGATGATTTCTAAATTTTCTAATATTGTAGCTTTGATCGGAACCTCTTCTAACGGATCATTGAAACACTTTCAGAAGCAGTTTTTGGACTTAGGAATTCGAAAGCAACTTTCAGGGAGCGATGCATTATTTTTCTTAGTCTCTACACCTTCATAATCTAGGATTGTATCTTTAAAGAATTTAAGACAATCCGTACAGCTTCTTGTATAGTGGGAGTATTTGATTTGATGTGAATAAAAATATGTGGTTGTTTTAGCTGTGGATTGTCCCTTCAACAACTCTGCTTTTTGTATGCATAATGTCCCCACTCATATCCAGACAGGTTCAATCATGGTAATGAGTTTCTATTCCCCAATAAAAAAGAAAGTTAAAAGGGGAAAAAAACATAATGCCTTGTCAACTTGCTCTGAGACAATAACAACTGTTTTATATTCATGTACTTGAATCGTAAAAAGTCAGTTAGTTATTGAACCGAGAAGACAGGAATGCGATTTTTGATGAAATACCGTCATCTAAGCTCTAAATCTAAGATTTTGAGAAGTTTCGCAATCATTAATATGGCCTTTGACACAAAAGAAGCATCATTAAATGTCTTTAAAGAGAGTCTTATGTAATTGTCCATAATTGGTGGGAACACTTCAAGCATAATTGCATATATTCCTTGAATTATATTTTTTTCTTTTACTTTTTCTTGGTTTAATTTTCTGTTTGAGATTTTGCACTCAGTCATGTCGGTTGTTAAATGTCACATCATGGCTGCAAATCATCGAAATCTACAATGTTAACATCCTTGAGTTTCTTCATCTCTGATTATTGATATACTTGCTTTTAACAGGTCTGGTGAATATGCCTGTACTGCATATGTGACATTCAGAGATGCTTATGCTTTTGAAACCGCTGTGTTGCTCACCGTAAGTTGTTTCTTGGCAGGGAATTGTGCTCTCCTTATTAACGAATTTGGTTTTGAAGTGATTGAATTCCATTTCATTTACAACTATCACGTGGTTCCTTTGTTTTGTAAGCGTATTTCAAGGATTTGTTTGAGAATGTGCTTTGATATAACTTGAGATTTCATCTGGTCTCAAGCTGCCTACATGAACTCAAATGTAACTGTTATAGATCATGGATTAACTCTAGTTTATTGACTTCTGAAGTATCAGCTCATTTCCTTTTTCTTCACTGGTTTCGGGTTTTTTAGGGAGCTACAATTGTCGACCAACACGTCCACATATCACCCTGGGGCTCATATATGGCTGAATATGACCCTTGGAGCAGCTCTTCTTGGAATCCTGATGACAATTTTAGCTCAACGGTATGCATCGAATCTTAATCTGGTATTAGTCAAGCTGTTTCATAGTTCATCACCGATACAATCGTCTTGCATGAGATTCCTCGTCTTATTTTGAAATTCTTATAGATTCCTAATCAGTTTCAGTGAATGGCCAAGAAGTTTGTATTTATACACAGAAAAGAGAAATAAAAGGGGATAAATTTTCCGTTTCTAGACTAACACGAACTCAAAATTGGACTTTAGCATGTCTTGATATATTGCTATATTCATTTGCCTAATATGAAAATTAGCATTACTAATGATTTGAATTTAAAGCCTTACTACTTAATCCTAGTATACTGTTTTTAGCAGGTTTACCATACAGATCAATTTGTCTCTTCCCCTGGTGAGGCAGTGACAGTAGTCAAAACTATGCTAGCCAAAGGTTATGTTTTAGGCAAAGACGCGTTAATCAAGGCTAAGGCTTTGGACGAGTCACACCGAGTTTCAGCCACCGCAGCAGCCAAGTTTACAGAGCTTAGCGACAGGCTTGGCCTCACGGACACAATCTATTCAAGCATGGAAACTGTTAAATCTGTGGACGAGAGATTCCATGTCTCAGATATCACCAGGTCAGCTGCTTTTGTTACCGGGACAGCCGCTGTGACAGCAGCATCCGTCACGGGAAGAGCTGCCATGGCAGCTGGTAGTGCTGTGGCCAACAGCAGCTACTTTGCCAAGGGAGCACTTTGGGTTTCGGACATGCTAAATCGCGCAGCCAAGGCTGCGTCTGAACTCGGTGGTCATGATGGTAAATAAGTTGCGATATGAAACCATGTTGTGTAATCTTTTGTCCCATTTTCACAATTGTACAAATAAATCGTCTTTTGTTTGTGCAGTACAGACAAGCTTAGTCTCTTATAAACACATAATTTGCTGCGGTTTTGGAACATACCCTTCTATAGCCTCTTTCGATGGACTCTGTCAATACATAATAAAACACATTTGTTTTTGGTTTTTTTTTTTTTTTTTACTCTATAAAACGTACCCCTTCCTTCTACTGAGTCAATGTTGACTTTGTTTCAACTTTCTAGAATCCAAATGGTTTGTTCAATTGTTGTACATGTTAAAACTGCTTGACAAGTAGAATCATATTTGTCATCTGTTCACATTCTAACCAACCTTAATGTCACCGTTGTTGCATTGAAGGCCTATTTTAAGACCATTCTGCAAAATGACCCATTCAAGCTGACTCTATTAGTCAAATTGTTATGAACTCATACGACAAATAGTACAAGGCCATGGAAGTTTTGACTTTATCTTCACAATCCAAGTCTAGAACGTTATACAAATCATGCAAAATCACTAATATTTCAACATTAACTTCTTCCATTTCTATTTAAAAGAACAAAGAAAAATCCATGCACTGAAAAATACATATATTTTGAAGAATAAATCCGACCGGCAAATCCCATTAATGAGGGTCCTTAAAACAATTCAACCACTAATCCATGCGCTGATGACGCGTAACTCTATTTATTTATTTTTATTTGTTTCCGTGCCTTACATTTATGAGATCTGATAACAAGAACCGTGCATTACTCATGTTTCTTTCTTAAAGATCTCTCACCTTTTTGGGTTTTCCCAAATTCAATGATTTTAAATGCAAAGTAGCAGAAGAAAGAATCCAACTCATTGTAGCTTTAGATGCTGAAATCAATCTATGTCCTCCTAATCATGGAAATAATAGAGACCCCAACTCATTGTTTTAGACTCAATTTGCTAATTATCTTTTTATATTTGTCAAAAGTGAAAATTGCTTTTATAAAAGAAATATGTGATATTGTATGAAAATTGTATATTATATGAATGTTTGGAAATGTCATATATGAATATGCCGATCATCTTAATTCCCCGGATTTAAAGCTTACAACAATTTTTATCGTCTCACAACACCTTCACTTTGATGTGGCAACAGATAATGTTATTAAAAAAAAAAAAAAGTGACAATGTCAATTCCACCACAAACTAATAAGGACCATTGTCTGCTGCATTAATTGTACCGATTTTTAGACAACAAGAAAGAACCAATTGTTCATTACCCCTTTGTTTTACCTTCTCATTTGTTTATGAGAACGTCATTATTGGCCTCTTATTGTGAACCAACCCATACACAAATCGATGAGATTTGATTTGATTTGATTTGATAGTAAAGTGTCATTTAGCCTATTGTGATTTTATGGGGTCTTAACTTCTTAAGGCCCATATAAATTGACCTGGTGCCCCAACAAGATCTGAAATGGGGAAAGTTTTGAGGATATTTGGTAGAGGGATTCGTTCCCTGATTTAAATTATGATTAATGATTTGTTACAGTATTTTTTCTCACAAAAAATTTATGTAAATCAAAATTAGTTTAAATCACATAGTTTGAATCCTCTAACCAGGTGAAGGAATCTTTGGCACTCATTCGTTTGTATTAGTTTTACGGATTTAAATTTTTAATTTGAGTTAAAAATATAACATTATTTGAGAATTTTTAATTATAAGAAAAAAAATTAGATGTGATATTTTTTAAAAACTTTTTAAGTATAAAAATTTAAAATTAAAAACTCAGAACAATAAAATAAAGGAGGCCTTACTGGTACACCATTTTTGTTAATGGCACTTTTGTTCATTAATAAATTCTATGCAATCCAAAAATGGTTTTATTATGTTCTATAAAGTATTATACACAACTTTGAACAGCGCCGTTTCTGCATTGGTCTTTGGCAATAGCTTCCCAAGTTTTTGTGAACTCAGAGCCACAAAAAGAAAAGCCCGTGAATAAATTGGTCAAATTCAGCACTACCGCAGTATATAAATATATATATATATATTGTTTTTAAAAATGCTTCAGGTTGTTCGGTTACGCTTTACTTTTTTAATTTCTTCAACTTATTTTATTTTTTATTTTCTAATGCGGCGTTATGGCGTCACATTAAGTGGTGAGTTTTTTTATTTGGAGAATTAGAATTCTTGGAATTGAAAAATGGCAAATGATTATAATTGGTTTGCCGTCCTTTTTGAGTGGTTAGGAATATTATAATTTTTTTTAATGTGTTTATATATATATATATAAATATAAGTTGTTCAATATCTTTCTAATGCTACCATAATGTTTTATAGCCATTGTTTTTACTAGGTCGATTCCAAACAAGTAGATTGACCATGTCACATTCTTCTCGGTCGGCGACTCCCTATAAAATTCTTTACCTACTTCACTTTCCATTTATGCATTTGCCAGATTGGCCGTCCTTAAATCTTATAATAATACCAAAGATTTTTACAAAGTCTAGAATAGACTAATTCTAGATATATGTGCAATGAAGAAACAAAGATTAATTTCAAAGAAAACATCATTACCACCAATGATTTGAGCCAATAGAATAATTTATCATGCTTAATTACAGTTTGAAATCCAAGTAGTGATCCCTCATAGAGCTAGAGGGTTCTTACTCTTACCATATTACTAATACGCTAAGATAGGTTAGAGAGGCAAACATTTAGGGCTTGTTCGCCTGCACTTAAATTTAAAAAAAAAATTGAACTCAAGTTATAATTTTATTCAAGTTCGTGTTCTTTTATAAAATTTGAGTTTTAACTTGAGTTTTAACTTGAATTTTAACTTGAGTTTGGGGTTAAAATCTGAGTTTAAAAATTTTTCCTTTTAACTCAAGTTCATAAACTCAAACTCAAGTTAATGAACAGTCTTTTTTCTATTCTTAAAAACGTTATAACTTTTTCGTTTTAATTCTAATTGAGATGATTTTTTTTATGCGTTCACAACGAAGAGACGAATAAAACCCCACATATATACTCTATTAAAATTTTCCATTATCGTTGATTTTTTATTAAAACACTATCTAAATACAAACTCAAGTTTTAATCCACTCAAACACAAACTCAAAAAGATTATCATCTCAAATCATAACTCAAATGTACATAACCAAACACAAACTCAAGTTACAACTTCAACTCAAATTATAACTCAAATTCAACTCAAAATTTACACTTAAATCACCATAACTCAAAAATACAACTAAACAAACTCTTAATTTACTTGCAATAAATGCCAAGGGAGAGGTAACTGAACAAGCCCTTAATTTACTTGCAATAAATTCCAAGGGAGAGGTTGATAGATACAGGTCACACAACAAGCTTCTTATAAACAAAAAAAATGTCACACAACAATTGAGATTTCGACTATTTTATGGTTGAGTATGACTGTAAGTATTGCGCGTTTCTATCAAATCATGCCCTTTTTTTTAAAGTAAATTTAACGAATTTTGGATAAAAATTTAATAATTCCATATGACATAGTACTAGTGCAATATTCTTTTTTTTTTTATCGTACCAAGTAATAGAAAATATTCCCTTTTGCCTGTATAAAGTTTTTTTTGCTCTGAGTTTTAAGTGTAAAGTTAGCTCAAAGCATCAAACTTTTTGATCCTGATATATATTATATAGTACAGCTTGTAAAGAAGGATATGGACATATGGTACTAAAGAAAACTAAAAAGGAAGAAGAAATGTTACTAATGTCCATGTCATATACGTTCTCAAATTTCCCGGGAAAAAAAAAAAGTATACAATGACAAGCCTTTGTTCTCTCTGTTTTTTCTGCAAAGAAAATTATACAGCCTTTATGACACACTTGGAGGTCAAGTGAACCTGTTTTGGAACAACATTATTCACTTCCTATTGCAGCTTTCTTTTGTTTCTTCCCCTTATTGATCTTTTCCAAAGATTCCAAAAAAAAAAAAAAACCCTCTAGTAAAAACTGTACAAAACAAACAACTCACCAAAACCCCCAAAAAAAAAAGAAAAAGAAAAAGAGAAAAAGCACAAAAATGGAAGAAATGTCACCTTGTTTGTTGTGTTGTTAACAATGCCAGAGAAGAAAATCTAATGGCAACATATTGGACATCGAATTAGACCATTCTCATTACAATCAGGACAACGTTGGAATCCATAATCTTCCTCATCAGCTTCTTCTTCTCCTTCTTCATCATAATATATTTTGCAACTTCCCGAGCATGTCTCACAAGGCACAAACCTCACATCCCCACAAGCCTCACAAGCCCCCTCATCGACCTTTTCGCAACATTCGAGCATCTTCTCGAGCTGGCCGTCCTCGTGCAATTTCCGAATCTCCTCGGTCCCTCCGATGTAGTTATTCCCCACAAACACCCTCGGCAATCCGCCGCCATAAAACCCGTCTTTCAACAGCTCTTTCAGCTCCTCCTTGAACCCCGAATGCATCGAAACGTCCCGCTCATCGACCCTTATGCCGAGCCCTTTTAGGATGACCCTCACATCGCAGCAATCCTCGTATGTCTTCCGAACACCCCGCAGGCTCGTGAAGTACAGAATTAGCTCCTCCTTTTCCTTGCATTTGTGATCTGCAAACACGAGATCGTCGTCGTTTGTCGCGGTCTTCGCATCCATCGCTTGTTCTTCAAGGGATTTCCTGAACGAGGAGATGACTTCCGGATCAAATTCTGTGACCGGAGGATTCGAACTATCCGCCGTTTGAAGCCACATTGCTTTTGGGGAATTAGCACTGGTGTCGTTTTCTTGGAACCTGGATTTCGGGCGATCAGAAACCGGCAATGGATTCGGATCTCGAACGACATCAAAGGAAAAGCTTCTGACATGAACCGGAGACCGAAAAGGGCTTATATCTTCAAGACCCTCCATTAATTCCCACGCGTTGATCATCTCTGGTTCTCCCGGTGGCGTTCTGACGGGCGTTTTAGGCACAACTTTTGGAATTTTGTCGTTGATCATGTTAGACCAAGTCTTGGCCTCAATTAGCCCAACCGAAAACTCCTTCTTCTTGTCGTCTTCAAACCCATTAGCGTCGTTGATCTGATGGACGGAATCAAGCTTGAGAGAGCCGAGAGTTGAGGAAGTGAGAGCGACCAAATGGTAGGTGTCGTTTTTGTTCTGAGGAGGGTGGTGAACGTGCATTGAGTAGCTTCTCGGCATCATCGGAGAATATGGAGCTTGGCAGTGCTTGCACCGCTTTTGCTTTGAGCCTGCGCAACCCATCGGAAAACGCGCCCTGCAAAAGAAGATTTGATTAAATTAAGGAAAACGGGTTTTAAAAAATATTAAAAATGTGGGATTAGAAAAACATTCATTCCCAGTTTTGGATGGGCTGGAGAGAGACCTTTTCTGGGTAGGAGTTTGGTGAACAATACACGCTTTCCTAGAAATAATCAAAAGAAGATTAAGGAGGAAACTGTATACGAACCTTCTTTGTGAGACCCAGAATAACGTGTTTTCTTTTGTCGGACGCAAAATCTCAGAGTTGAAAAATGTCTGATTTTTGGATGTAAACGTATTTTGCTTAGCAAATGAGAAGAAAGCTCGAAAATATCGAAAGCCCAGTTTGGGATTTCGCTTCAATTATTCAATTAATGAAAGGCAAAAAGCCGCCTCAAAACGAGATTTTTCAGAAACCAATCCAAAGCCTTCATTGTGCGTTTGTTGCAGAACGAACAATAAAGAGGACAAAGACAAAGCTGAAGAAGAAGGAGGAGGAGAAGGAGATCAGTAGGTACAAAGATGTTGGGAAATTCTAAAAGAAGCCGTGAATTCGAGAAGCGAAAAGTGGAACTCAAAAGACACAGAAAAAAAAAAAAAAAAGTGTGGGACAACAAAAGAAAAGGGGGGTCACAAGACTCACAACTTGCAATGGAGTTCAAGAGAGTCCAATAACGATGGCTATGACTATTTTTTCTCTTTTCGAATTTGAAATCTCACTTTCTGTTTTTTTCTCTCTCTTCTGCCGTTCTAGAGAGAGAGAGAGAGAGAGGAGAGAGAGAAGCTGAGAATGGGATGCAAGTATGCAACGAATTGAGTGCGTGTGGTAATCTAATAAGGACCTAATTTCTTGTTGAGAATTGTATAATATTAATATGGGGTTTTAATTTTCGGAAAAAATAAAAATAATAAATTTTTGGGAATTTCTGCTGCCTTATTATATGTATTTTATGGGAGCATTGATCACAACAATATAACAATATTTTCAATGAGAATTTCACATGTCCCCTTTTACTTGTTTTCTTTGGGTGCTCTAATAATATCATTATCACATTAATTAATATATTTGTAATTTATATAAACTTTTAATTGTTGTTGCATTATATTTTAATTAACATGTGTAGGACATTGGTATCCAAATCATAGTGCTATAACTGCTTCATAAATCACGTGATATTTAAAATGAATACCCTTGTAAGTAATTTACTACCCAATTTAAATCTTACAGTTGTGATCAATAATCTTAAATCTCCCTACATATTATGATGGGAAAGAGAGAAAATTATATTGACTAAGTGAGAAAAATACATATACATATATATATATATATATTTATATATATAGATACGGAGAGAGGCAGGCAGGCATGTAACATAAAATCATATGATTGATGATTGATCGGCCAACGCGGGATTCATTGCTTAAAAGGCTCCACCCACAATCTTAGCCGAGTTCAACCCAACTTTCTGACTCCGGAATAATATCCCCAGGCGCTCATCAGATCTCGTGATGACAACGCGTTTTTATAGCCGTAACTGAGTGACGTTTTGTTACTAGATTTAGATGTGTTTTTCCACTGAATCCAAAGCGCGTTATGTCACCTTCGAACACAATGACGCACCGGATGAAAATTGAAACACTTGCCAAATAATTTGTTTTAGAAAAAAAGAAGAACAAGAAGAAGAAGAAGAAGGAGGCAGCAATAGATGAAATTAAACAACAAAGGTTTTTCTTTTCTTTTCTTTTCTTTTCTTTATTTGTCAATAATTGATGGGTAGAATTTGAGCCACCGTGATGGTCCTAATCACTTTACTGCCCTCTGTTGTTCTTGGTTTTTATTTATTTATTTATTTAAATTAGATAAGATTGTTCTTCTTCTTCTTGTTTTCTTTGTGCTAAAGATTTCGCTTTTCCAAAAGTAATTCACCCCTAAATTCTAATAATGCTTCTTTACTTTTCTAAAATGATATTTCACTTATCTAAAATGAGTTTTTTATTTTTATTTTTGGGAAAATATGACTTGCATTTGAACATCAAAGCAACATCCACTTTCATAGAAAGAGCCTATGAAAGATGGAAAAAAAAAAAAAAAAATCAACCAAATAAAGTATTCAATATAATGAAAACAAGCAAAGTTTGTTAAGCAGTGGGATACTGAGTTCCTTAAAAGGGAAACGTAACAAACAGTGCCACGATTAGCTTGAGAAGTAGCATCTCCGACATCATCAAATGCTGAAGCTTCCGGAGTCTTTAGAATCAAGCAACTGATAGACGCTAAAATTTTGTTCATTTCACCGATTTGAGTTTAAAATTTAAATTTTATTACAATAAAAAATTTTTAAAAACAGTCACATTTAACTTTTTTTGTTATAATAAAAAACTCACACATAAAGTCACATATCAATTTAAATTAAAAACTCGAATCAACAAACTAAACGAATCTTAATTGTGTCCAACTTGAGGGCGCAGTTAAGCAAACCTCATCTAGCAACCAAATGAAGTCCTTCTCGTAACAACTAAAGCTTCGGTCACAAGAGGGCAAAACTTGCCCAGCAATGAGAGAGAAGCAGCCAACAGGGAACTAAAATCGTCTATAATCGATATCCCAACTATAGAAAAGTACTCCAAGCAGCTTTCATCTATCTTGATTTTAATCTAGGCCGCTGCAAAAGAACGCTAATGCTAATTGCTAATGCCAAGGAGGTAAAACTACTCCCGCCGCGCCTAGGAGCAATTGGCATTAGCGTTCTCATAAAAAACACACATAAAATAAAAATAATTTTAAATCATGATTCTGAATTCATGAATTTAAACGTCCATAAAGAGATTTAAACAATATAATAATGAATTTCAAAAGTTATAATCAAAATCACTGATTTGAACCATGATTTGGACTCATATACTAAACGGAGATTTCTCCAAATTATTTATGTGGTCAATGAATTAGAAGAAAATAATCAAAGGGAACTTCTGTCGTGTTGGGAGAAGAATTCCCAGCATCACTATAGAAGTGACAATGCAATATGTGAAGTTTATAAAAGTTGTAGAAAAATTAATAATGAGTATATAAGAAAAACAATATACATCAAAACCGTAAATGCTGGAATTGCAAGGTAGATTAACTGGAAAGTGTTTCCATAGTGATGCCATAAATTAAATCCTTAAACAATGAAACAATTCAAAAGTCTAAATTTGTGTAGTTTCTAAAAATGTAGAGGAAATTGCCAAACCTAATAAAGGGTAAATTACGTAATCTTCCCAAATTATAGAAGGAGAAACCTGTTTTTATAAAATGCTGCTGTAAACACACAATTTTATAGGTCAAGGACAAAACTTTTTCAGATAAGCAAGCCCTTTTCAGTTAAATGCATGACATTATTGTTTCAGGTAAAACTTCGATTGTCAAACCTAAGCAATGATTATTTTTCTGTGAAAATATTATTGACAATCTATATATTAATTGTATTCTTCTTTCTATGTTCACCTCTTCTTGCTTCAAGGATAATACTATATTGTGTCATGACATCATGCAAGTTAATCACTTTAAACAAAGAAAATTGATTTTCCTTTTTTCTTTTTTGAACCAAATTTTCTTTACTAGTTCATTTTTTTATGAACAACTTTTCTTTACTAGTTGATCAACAAATGAGTATACTAGTGGTTGGAAAAACTCATGTTGAAACAACAATGGCAGAGGCATCAATAATTAATAAATATTGTCCACTAATAAAAGGTAAGTTACACGTTCGTATTATCTGGCCTCATTTTTTTTAAGTGGTATTTAATTGTACTGACGGCGTCCCAATCATTTTTTTTAATTATTGAAAAAGTAATTTATATTCATTTTGAAAGCTAACTCTTTTTTTTTTTTTTTTTTTTTTGGTTGCTTGGAGGACAAACTTTTACCTGCATAGAAAATGAAATAAAATGGCCGACATACAGATATGCAAACTAGTGGATTTAGATATAAATTGTCTCTAAACGTCATTTCTTCCCAATTTCGCCAAAGAATTGTGTAATGTCATTGTACTCGAGTTTTGTTGCACAAAAAATGGAGCACTACAAACAGTGTTGGACAGTTCCCTCTTAAGAAGATTAATTCTTGGTGGGTTAAAATTAAAATGTATTGGATTAATTTTAATCATGTCATGATTATTAAGTTCTGTCTAGTTACAACTTACAATCCTGACCAAATATGAAAATTTTGAATAATTAATTAGGGATTCAATTTCAAACTGCGTGGGATTTAAAATTTAAAAATGAAAGTAACAAGCAGCACACAGGGGAGAGGATATAAATTAACCAAAAACAGAGAGATCTTCTCTGATGTCTCATTAATTACACAAGAAAGTTTTCAATTGGCCAATATAATTTAAGAACTATGTTAAGGTTTGGGTTGAAAAATGATCAAACAACTAACAATAAATTAATACTTTACTTAATTAGACTTATGAATTGAAAGAAAACCCCAATAAATTCTCATTAAAGTAGTCACATTTATTTAATCTTATCCGTTTGTTTATAACTACTCAATCTTATTTATTTACTCATTATGACACAGTCAATTCTTCATTTTATTTTCGTTTCTCGTCCTGCTTGCTCTACCATTGAGCGGAATTTTCCCTACATTAACGTTTGGTTCATGAATTCAGAACCATGATTTAGAACAATTCTCATTTTACGTATTTTTTTGTGGGAGAAAAACACTGTAAAAAATCATAAATCATGATTCAGAATCAGAAATGAATATAGGAAACAAACATCTCGATTCTAAATGTCCTTACTTCCGTACTTGTTCGTACCTCAAGTTCATACTCACCTCGAGCGCAAGGGGGCCTTAGGGTTCACCAATACGTCAAATTCTAATTTTTTTCTTCCTACTACAAAGGTAGGACATGTTGGAAAACCAATGGCCGTGACCATAAGTTATGTAGGGACCGTTTAATTCGTTAATTCGAGTTAAAATATAACTTTATGTGAGAATTTTTTATTGTAACAAAAAAATTAAATATAATTATTTTTTAAAAAAATTTATTATAATAAAATTTAAATTCTAAACGCGAATTGATAAAATGAACCAGTACCGTAGCTACTTTTTGATTCTATTTTACAGCAAGGACATGCGTGGGGATAAGTTCGTGCCATCACTTCTTTTGCACGGTGTACTGATCCACGTGATGGCACGTGGACAGCTTCCCAAATCCCACACCACCCTTATAAATGCTAATCATGATTTACATCTCACATTTTCCATAATGACTGCACCCATTCTGGGAAGCAAATTCAATACGCCTACAAACGTGTTATTGATTCACTTGGGGCCGCTCAGCTGATCTGTTGATTTTCCTTTCCTTGTGATTTGTGATTTGTGATTAGTGATGCTAACACAAATGTTTAATCTCAACTAGTACTATTATTATATGCCCATTGATGTGATCTGCTTTTCATCCAAAAGGAAAAAGAGAAAAAAATAAAAAAAAATTAAGACACGATTTTATGCATGTGATCCTTTGTTAAAAGAAGATTTCAACTTCTAACCATCAATTATAAACAGGATATTTACCTTTATATACCTTGTGTGTTTTGAACTTATTTAAAAACTATATATTTAATTTTTTATCTCATCAAATATTTACCTTCAAGTTAGATTTGATACTCAAATTCATACATTTCCAGAGTCAATTCTCAATTTTAACTTTAAAAATACCAAAAATACTCTTGAATAAAAAGTATAAAAAGATACAAAATAAAAAAACTTTAAACTTACGGGTTTGAGATAAAAAAAAAATGCAAAATTAATACCATTGAAATGGTTTTTTTTTTTTTTTTAATTTCATTTTTTGTCTTATTGGACATTTTAATTTTTTTCTCTTTTTCTTAAGAATAGTTTGGTCATTTTAAAAGTCAAAATTAATTATTGAGTGAGATAAGATACATATTTATATATTAAATTTAATTTAAAGATATATATTTAATTAAATGAAAAAATTGAAGGTATAAATTTTAAATAAATCTAATTTACTCGGGGCATAAAAATATACATATCCCATTACGAACTCAATGTACAGCAAAGATCTTTTTTTGGGGTCATTCGGAAATGGCAAAAAGAAAGGAAGGGACTGGCTTAGTGGCAATAAGAGGAAAATGAAACTTACAGTATAAGAGCATCTTTAACGCAATATTAAATTAGTGTGTCAATTTTATTTTTTAGTATTTGTGTAGAAAAATCACTTCTCAATTAATGCTATTTTTGTATGTTAAATTGGCAATATATTGTATTTGATGGCAAATAACATATGACAATTGACACTTAATTATTATTAGTTTATATATTTACTATCATTATAACATTTACATTTTTAAGTTATTTTAAAATTAACAATTTACTTTTATAATTTTTAAAGCTTAATAGTTATGGTAAAAATAGATTTAGTATCTAAAATAACATTATGTATTAGAGTATAAATAAAATTAACATATTTTATCACATTTTTTAGTGTTAAATATACAATTAAAATTAACGTTTACAATGGAGATTGTCTAAACCAGAAAAGCCTTGTACTTGAAAGCTCCATGCCAATAATTAAAGAGTTAATTATGACAGTGTTATAGCGTAGCGTATAACTTTCTTTATGCTGACTTCTACCGGAAAAAAAAAAAAAGGATTGCAACTTCCAACACCCAAAAGCAAGTTTAATTTGCGGGCTAATTAGCCTTGAGATCATTTGGCATCTATATGCAACAATAATAATAATAATAATGACGACAATAATCTGTTTAGTTCACTGATTTGAATTTTTAATTTGAGTTGAGATGTGACTTTATATTAGAGCTTTTTACTGTAGTAAAAAAGTTAGATGTAACTGTTTCTAAGAGAGTTTTTGACTGTAACAAAACTCAAATTTTAAACTTGAATCGGTGAAATGAACCAGACCTAAATCTACACAACTCATCCGGTGCAAGTTATAAAAAATAAAAAGAAAAAAAATTATTCATTATTAAAAAAAAATGGCTATGAATTTGAAAAATAAGACGGCTCGCTTCTCTGTTGACAACCAAAGCACGTAGAGGTTAGGAAAATGCCCGTACAAAGAATTTAGTACACACTTATGTATAGGGAGGCCGCATTGTGTCAATTTGCAATTATCTGAGCAGAAAGAATTGCTGAGTAGTCATGTTTATAGCTACTGCATGCAAACGACGTGCATGCCACTGTTAATTAATGTAGAAGATTTTAACTCGGAAAAAAAATAATAGAAATAAAAAAAATATGGCTTATTGGTGGGAATTCGTAAAATTATATCTATTATATATATATATATATATAATAAATATAGGGAAGAAGAATTAGATAGTCAACTTGCCCACATTTTGGGCTAAAATGGAGTGGTGACTTCTTGGATGGAATGTCTGTCTGCATATTAATAAACCCTTTTAAAGTTCACGACTTCCACTAACTATACTTTTAATTTTTTAACTAATACTTTATAGAGTTTTTTTTTTTTTTTTCCCCAGAAAGTGTTAATATTTCTGTGATTAAAATTTGAATGGAGAGCCGATCCGATGGTTGATGATTCCAGTTGTTTTAGTTTTTGAGATGATAATTAATCAAGGACAACTTTAAATACGCATATAGAACTCCAAATTGCACTTTTGACATGTGCATAGTTTATTGAGTACCGAGATTTGTACAAATTTTTGTTGCTCTTCACTGCTACCTATACAGTTTGCAACTTTTAAAGAAGGGCATGATAATCAGACTATATGCCACATTTTTTACTCGTGGATTGTTTTTGCACCCCTAAAAGAATCTTCTAGTAAATGCCACGTTTCATACTCTAATGGCATGTTTACTTTGCATTAAGAGGAAAGAGAAAGTAAAGAATAATTCCCTTCTAATCTAATAATGTGTTTACTTACAAAATTAATAATTAAGATTTAGTGGGCCCCACACAATACAGAGAATGAGAAAAAGAAATACCAATCATTGTACCCTCTTAGTATTGATTATTTATTAAAAGGAATGAATGCTAAATTTACTTATTTACCCTTAATGAATTATTATACAATCAATGATTATTTAGTTGTGTAAAAGGACATTTTAGTAATCGCATTCATAAAATTGCTATTCCTTATTTTAATAAATATAAAAAAAAGAATATGATTGTTTCCTATTACACCATCTAACAGTCAAATAAACACATGAAAAAGAATAAAGGACATTTTACTTTACTTTCTTTATCAATCATATTATCTTTCTCATTATATTCCTTAATGCGCCCTAAATAAGTTGTATGGACTATTGTATCTTTAGGGCTTTTTCAGTCATGTTCCTTTTTCTCTCGCTTTCCATTGTCCCTCCTTTACCTCTTTGCAGTACCAGCCGCACAGTGGGATTTTCCTCATGCGACGGTTGGTGGCTGATGTGGCAGATCTCCCTTGTTTTCGGTGTTGCTCTAACCTCGAAAATACACTCTCGCCTCCTCGTGGGGTTCTTTTTATTATTATTATTATTTTTTTTGTGATGCTTTAAGTATTCTAGTAAGAAATTACATGCATCCCAATAAAACCACTATGGTCTCCCAGTAGGCTATCATAGGTAACATGGTAGCAATTGGAATTTCCAATATCACAAAGGAATCCCTTCAGTTTCACTATCACGAGAAACTAAGTTCAGTATTATTAGTAGGACACCCGTGAGTAGCACAGTAGACTACTACCAGCATAGAGATTGTTGGTAGGATACTGCTCGTAGCCTGATATGACACTATTAGTGTTATTTTTAGTATTGTTCTGGATTTGTTAGCGAGGCATTTTCTACAAGTTTTTCTATGACAAAAAATCAGTCCATATATTAGGCTTATGGTATTTGTGTAATTGTTTTGTCTAGAATCTGTTATATTAGCAATAACGATTGTTTTCTCTAGGATCGTCTTCAAGTTGGACCTCAATTGCAGTCTGTCAATAATTGTCTATTAGCTGTTAATGGAGCACAATTGTCAGCAATTTCCAACTTTATGTCTTAGTAGCCAAAACTAAGGATTCAAGGTCGAAATTGCCAAACATTGATAAATTCTATTAGCTTAGCTGTTAATGGATTCGTTACCTGATTCGAATCATGGTTCGTGGTTCGCTACAGTATTTTTTCTTACAAAAAATACACGTAAATCGAAAATGATTCTAATCACATGGTTCTAATCCATGAACCAAACGCAGATTCAATACTAACTTGGCCTTTCAAAGTGGATAGAAGCCCACGTGAAAACTTAAAATTGGGCCACATTGCCAGCAGTCTTATCTCATGGGTCCAGCCCCACATACACTTCATGTAGAGCCCAGCCCATCATAGTTGAAACTTTTTATTTTCTGTGGAAAGTTAGGCCGGCAATTTCCAACTCGACAAAATGCACTCGACGGATGAGATTGAGGTTCTCTTCGCCTAACTTGAAATTGACCCGTATGACCCATAAGTTAAACTTATTTATGACTCGTTTAGTTTGCTGATTCAAATTTTTAATTTGAGTTGAGATGTGACTTTATATGAGAGTTTTTTACTATAATAAAAAAGTTAGATGTGACTGTTTCTGAGATTTCTGAGAGCCTTTTACTGTAGCAAAACTCAAATCGGTGAAATGAACGAGGTTTTGTATCAATACAATAGGACACATATATGTATATGTGTATATAATGTAAATTATATTGTATGTTTTGTTTGTTTTTATGTGCTTCAATATATATGGGGATTGGATAACTTTGAATATTTGTTAGTTATTTAGGTAATTGATTGTAAATTGTTATTAATTTTGAGTGTTTCATTTATTTTATACTAATTGAGATAGTGAATGTGTCAATTTTCTTGTGTCAAGGACATAACACGTACATTAAACATGTTCATATGTCGTGTCATGTTATATGTGCATTAGTCTTTTTTTTTTTTACTTTTTAATTCATGTTTGTATTTTGACAAGTTATATATATATATATAACTTGAATACACGAATTACAATCCCTAAGTTAGAAACTTTGCTAGCCTCTGAAAGTGAATATTTGGAAAGTGTGTTTTCTGCCACCAAAGCCTTAATAATTTCAACTACCAAAGTTTAGTAACAAAAAGTGTATTTTCTGTTACCAAAATATTTTTAGTATTAAAAAGTTTGGTCTCTTAAAGTAATTATTCTTGTAGTCGATCCATATAATCTGTATGCGGTTTGATTTCTGCAAAATGATGGTTTAGCATGTCTTTGAAGAGGCTATTTATATATAGTAGAAAGAAACATCTAATAATTAATTATTCGAAGAAATTTCCCTATAACTGCAATCTTTTCTCAGAAATTGGAATAATTAGATTTAGATTTTTTTTTTTGTGCCGGGAAGATTTGGACGAGTTTTTATAAATATTTAAAAACTACTATATATATATATATATATAAAACCACACATATATGTATATCTTGAACACTACTATGTGATAAGCAACAAATGAATGTGCATTGTGCGTGAGTAAAAGCGTTTCTGATAAAAGAGAAATATTCTAGCTAGCTAATTAATTAAAGTTTGTGACATACCTACGAACTATCAAAATATTTTGATGGACTTTTTCTTTTTCATTTTTTTTTTTCGCCCCCCTAGTTCTGAAAACGAAACATCGAGATGAATAGAAGACTATAGAAACCAAAGAAAATGAAAGTTGAAGCAAATTTTGTCTCATAGCCTCGGCACATTCCATAACCCCTCTTGACTGTCGTTTTCCCTTTTCAAGTTGTGAATTTAACATCAAAATTTAAGCAGTAACGTCCAAATCATCTCCTAAATTAATACTTCTCTCTTATATTATTTTCTTCTCTTGAAATATAATGTGTGTATATATATATATATGTAGATATAACTAGGTATTTCCTCATAATTTTAAAGGATTGAGTTGACTTAAGAGTGAGAAATAGACCTCAATTAATAGATGGAGAATGCGTAAAAAAAAAGATGAATAACAAGGTAGCAATATATATATATATATATAAATATATATATATATATAGTAGTATTAGTACTACTCTCGCACTAAATGTATATACAATGAAAAAACTAAAATTAAAATAAGAGAGAGAAGGTTTGTGGTTGAAGAATCTCCATCAGAGAGAAAGAGAAGGGAGTTGAAGCAGGGCACATGGGAACAGGAGGCCATGTGGAGAAGATTCAGACCACTTTTCTTTTTTTCTTTTTTTTTCTTCTTTTTTTTAATTAAATTTATTTTGGAGCAACAAAGGAATATAACATGGATCCACCTCTATTTCTTTGGGGGGGTACCCACCCCTAAAAAGCCCTAAACTTCCAATAAAAGCATGTGATGTGAGGAGCTTTGTTGTAGTAGGCCAGGTCTAAAGCAGTACATTTTGTGGGACCCCCATTTTTCTTCTCTCACCAATATATATATATATATATATATGTGTATATATATGTGTGTGTGTGTGATATTAATATATATTAGAATTGGGGTGGTGGGTCACTCAGTTTCCTTGGATACACTTGCACTAGAAAAGTGAAAGCAACTAATGATTTCTCTATCAATGGATAAATGACAACATACCGTCGAATGCTTTTCCTTTCTGAGCCCTATCTGCTACTCCTTACAAAACTCAAAGAAAAAGGAAGAGAGTAAGGACGATTGAGTAAGGAGCGGAAAGATGCCCTAGCTAGTTCTGGTTTTATGAAAAAAAAAATGCCTTTTAGCTTGATCAACATAATATCTATTGCCGTCAATCTCATTAGCAATTTTTTTTTTCTTTCTTTTTATTTTATTTTTGCACTAGAACCTCGAGGTTAATTAGTATATATAGGTCCCGTTCATTTCACCGATTCGAGTTTTGTTACAGTAAAAAGTTTTAAAAAATAGTCACATCTAACTTTTTGTTACAGTAAAAAGTTCTCACATAAAGTCACATTTCAATTCGAATTAAAAACTCGAATCAACCAACTAAACGGGCCCATAATAATACGTAGTTTATAATTGAATAGTTGAAGCAAAGTGTTAAATAGTAATATTAGTGCTAAATTAAGCTTTAATCAACCAGGAATCTTACGTCTTGGATTGAATTATATATATATATATATATATATATGTATATGTGAACATGAGTTAAATATTTGTGCTCCTATATGCAATAATGCAATATTGGGTTGAAAAACATTTTGATGGAATTTGACTTCACTTTTTCTCCTGACTTCTATATCATTGGAGGAGAGATATCGTCCGTAAACAAATTGCTTGCTTTATAACTTTAAGTTGTTTTTAGTAAATAAGAAGCTAATGTTTCTTAGAGGCTATAGCGGATAAACTATCATGTGTCATGTCAATGAATAATTGTACGTACTATATAATATATGAGATTTGATTTAATTGAAATATTGTTACATAAATGTGATTCAAATAGTATACATGATTTCTTATAGGACAATCAGCAGATAAACTACCTGTCAAGTTAAGATGGAGATTTGATCCAAGATTCAAATTATATATGGGGATTAATTAAACAAAAAGTAATTAGTGGCCGATATATATATATATATATATATCCATTTGGCTTCCCCCCACCCACCAACGGTATTCCTGAAATCATCAATATGATCAGGAACATTCACAATATAGTTATATTTCTTGGGAAAATAATATGATTAATTAATTAATATTTTTCTTGGCCCTTACTAGCTAGTAGTTAATTTGATTTCAAAGCCCAAGGTGAGACGCATAAAAATAGATATTTGTATTCACTCTTGATCTTATGGATCATTACAAAATAACCAAAATTCTCCAGCAAATGCCAGACTCGCGTCAATAAATAAATTAATGGAATAATATTGCAAAAGGTCCACCAAATATGAATGTTGATTAAATTAGGAGACTTTTTTAGCTTTTGTATTATATTGCTTTTATTGCCTTGGATTCTGGATTTTCCATGTTGCCAAGTTTCCTCGTCACACATGGATGTGTGCCTTGGAACTTGGAAATGTCATTTTGATGGCAAACGGAGGCTGCTGCGTGACGTATTCATCTTTAATTTTAAACAATGATTTATAATTCTTTACAATATTTTTTTTTTATAAAAAATATATGTAAAACGAGAATTATTCTAATCCACAAACTAAACATCCACTTAATTTGCTCAAATATTAATTGGGTTGATCGAAACATATATCATCGAATGAGCTAGGTATATAGCTTATATCCAGTTAATATTAATGAGTGTTGAAAAGAACTTCCCACTTAAAAAAACCAAAAATCTAACTGGAAATTACCCCTTAATAGCATGTAAATACACACAAATGTATTATGATTTTGAAAACTTTGCAGGTTACATTCAATTGGGTAATTAAATGATCAAAGCCACGTCCAAGGAACAATTTTCACCTAAATTTCTAGCTTCATGAATATATATACGAAACGCAACACAAAACATGAGAAAAATTAATGCTTGTTATATAATATATCATTAATTATTTATGTGAAACTCCTGGTATATATTATGTAATGATTACAATTGATTTTTGGATCTTTAATTAAGATGTGAATATACCTGCGATCGAGTATAAATTAATTCATGTTAAAATTATTTTTTAGTGCTTATATATGGGGAAAAAAATTCTAATTTAGTAATAAATATATTTATATTGCTTTGAGGGGTGACTTTTTTTTTAGCACAAAAATAAGAGATTTAAATTCTATACCTTAAAAATGGAGTCAGCCCTGAATTTATCATTAAGTTATAATCTGAATTTATCATTAAGTTATAATTGAAATCACTTGTTTAAAACCAAGCTTAGCTGATCTGGAAATCCTATTAATTAGTTGTGATTCATATGATAAGAAGAGGAGGAGAGAGAGAGTGGCTCCGTGGGAGTGCGAGTAAAGTAAAGGCGGGAATTGCGATTCAAATTCGAAAGAGTGAGGTTTTCGTCTTCGAAAGAGGAGGAGAGAGAGAGAGAGAGAGAGAGAGACAGAGAGAGAGAGAGAGAGAGAGAGAGAGAGAGGAGAGTCTAAATGCATATATCATATCACAAAGGGAGCTTTCGTGGACCCATCCCTATGATATGGATCTTTCTCTCTCTCTCTCTCTCTCTCACCTAAAGTTCGCTGTCTTTCAGTAGTCTCTCTGCACCAATATTTACCCATCCATCCTCTTTCTCTCTCTCTCCCCCCCCCCCCCCCCCCCCCCTTTCTGAAAATCCTGTCACGATGAAAGTGAGAGCCACCCCATCTTCCACACTCACACCTCTCCCTCTCCTTATATTTCTATAACCCAAACACTCTCAATATCTCTCATCACTCACTCTTCCAAAAAAAAGAAAAAAAAAGAAAAAGAAAACTCAAAATACCAGTTATGCATTGACAATATGGCCTTCCCACCTCATAGTTTCATGTTCCAAGCACACCAAGAAGATCATGATCCTCATCAAGACCACCCTCATCATCAACAACACTTTCTTGGTAATACATGTATCTTTGATCAATGTTTTTTTCTTTTCCTTTTTGTTTTTGGATAACTTATGTAATTAAATATATATAATTTGATGATCTTAAAATTAATAATTTGCAGGTGGTGGTGGTCACCACGCGCCGCCGTTTATGTTGCTGAAGAGATCGGTGTCGTTTTCGGGCGTCGACGATCACGGGCACCATGATCACCACCATCATCATCACAACATGAGATGCGAGGAATTGCTGATGCAAGGAGGAGGAGGAGGAGGGGAAGACGAGGCGTTGTCGGACGATGGATCGCAGAGTATTGGGGGGGAAAAGAAGAAGAGGCTGAATCTGGAGCAAGTGAAGACTTTGGAGAAGAGCTTTGAGATGGGAAACAAGCTTGAGCCGGAGAGGAAACTGCATCTGGCAAAGTCCTTGGGGCTGCAGCCCAGGCAGGTTGCTATTTGGTTTCAGAACAGAAGAGCCAGATGGAAGACCAAACAGCTCGAGAAGGACTATGATGTTTTGAAGAAGCAGTTTGATCTTCTCAAGGCTGATAATGATGCTCTTCACTCTCAGAATAAGAAGCTTCATGCTCAGGTATATATACTGTATATATGATCAATTGCTTTATAATGATATTTATATATTAGTTAGGACCAAATTAATCAACTCATCTAACTATATATATAGCTAGTACCATAAGTTTATATAGTTTGAGATTTTGATGTATACACTTTTCTTTTTTTTTGAATGCTAGCTTGTGTTTCGAAATCGGTTACCTATATGTAAAAATCTATACTTGAATTTGATCAAGCCCCTCAAAAAGGGGAAAAAGGAAAGGGGAAAAAAAAAGATAGGAGATCACTATAATTAATTCACTGGGTTCTTTCTTGATCTGACTTTGTGAAATCGTGGCACTTTGACATTCAAGAGTAGCGGCAGTATTGGAGGGAAATAATAAGTGACCTTTCTTCTTTCCTTTCTTTTCTAGCTTTTCCTTTCCTTCTTTTTTTTTTCTTAAAAAAAAAAAAGAATTCTTAGATAGCTAGTCGTTTTTCTTTCATGATCAATTAGTTCCGGCGCAGATTGCTTTTGCATTTTCTTCTTCTTTGGTCCCTTTTCCTCCTCTTCTTTAGTTGTCATATCTATTAATATCTAGAGTACTGAATTTGATTGATAGGGAGCCTATATAAATTCTGTGCACTTACCTTCCTAGCACATGCATATTGGGAACTATATATATATATTATATGTATGTATGTATATATTATATATGTGAGTGTTTGTATGCACAATATACATTCTTTTCTTATCTAAGATTGCAATGTACAAATACATCTTAATTGCATTGCTCTATCAAGTTTCTGGATCTACAATAATGTCTTGTATATATGCAAAGATCACGAAGTGTAAGTAGTAATATGAGCAGCAATTGATCATCTATATGATAGTTTTATCATTATTAATATTGTTTTGTTTCCTATTTACTTTATATACTGTCAGCCAATTTGAATCTCAAGGAAATGTATTATTGTTTAATCTTAGTTGCTTTCAAAGTAGACCTAGTTGCAAAAAAAATTAATATGTAAATTAACAATCGAAAAGACATATATAGCTTGTCGCAAATATGCATAATCTAGGATAAAAAAAGAAGATAAACTAATTACTCTTTCTCTTGAAAATTAAAACCTTATCTGGTGTGTTTGAATAGAAAGTTTAAACAGAATTCAATTTTTTTTTTTTTTTTTTTAGAGAAAACAATATCGGAAAAAAATTTAAAAATGTTATTCAAACCCGTGAGACAAACTGCATGGCGGCATGTGTATGTTAATATATATATATATATATTATACACATTTCGTCACAATATATATTGATTCTTTTGGCTTGAAATGACACAGTTGTCAGCTCTAAAAGGTGGTAGTACCAGAGATTTAAACGAAGGAGGGCGAGAAAATCATAAGAAAGAAGGCGAGGGATCATGGAGTAATAATGGAAGTGAGAACAGTTCAGATGTGAATTTGGAAATCTCAAGGACTACTACTATTACTCAGGTAATAAACACTTGTTCATCAGCATCTTCTCAAATACTAAATGGGAAAACTCTCTTCCCTTCAACTCTAAGACCCACAAGCATAACTCAACTCCTAGTCCAAGGCTCACCAAGGTCCGAGCACCACCCACCTCATCAAATGGTCCAATCATCGGATAACGAAAACCTTTGCAACATGTTCGTCAATGGGGGCGTTAACGTTAACGCCGTCGAACAAGATCATCAGCAAGGGTTTTGGCCGTGGCCCGAGCAGCCCTATTTCCATTGAAAGCCAGCCACCAATCTCCAATTCCTATTTATGGCAATCTTGTAGCAATTAAACACTACTCGTCATCTTTTTGGTACGTATAAGGAGCTAAGAGAGACATAATTAAGTTATATCTTTACTATGAGCAAAGTTTTAATTCATGTTTTTTTGTTGTAGAAATGGTGTATAGAATTTTCAACTTAAATATATTTCTTTCGATATTTTTCACTACCCTTGCGCTGTAAATCAATATGTGGGAATTGGTTTATCTCTGAATAACACACTTTTTTTTTCCCATACAACTCTTTGGTGAAAGAGAAACTAAATTTCTAGTTGAGATATATTCATGTGCCACTGATCAAGCTGGCATGTAGCATATGGGCCACTAAATAAAATGAAGAATTAAAAAAAGTGACTACTTTCCCTTTATACAATTCAACCTTCTCTAATAAATTTAATAAAAAAAAACATGCTTACCAATATTGCGTGTTTTTTAATTTTAGATGATATATATCAGAATAAAAAGATGTATGTATAATATATAATATTCTAGAACTATTATCAAAATCATCTTTCAAATGTTTTGTATTGAAATGGAAGTAGTGCTAATTCCAATGAAGAGGATTAGGGTGGCTAGATGGAATCAATGACGGGTATTAAAGGAGATTGGAGCAAAATCTAGTTGAGGATTAATGATAGGACTATAAATCAACTATATATATATATATGTATGTATGTATGTGTGTATATGAAAATTTGAAAAGGATGGGTGTGTGTGAAAGAGAGATTCTGAGCACACATTCCAAGGAGAAAGACGCCAAAGAGATGGGAGGAGAAAGAGTACAAATGGAGGGTTAGGAAATGGTCATTGTTTCGAGTATTTTGAAGGTGACGTCTCTGAAATTTTGATCTGACGATCGAGTATCTAACTGCCCTACTCCTCCTGTTGGACTTCCCATGTGATTTACTGCCACCTTATTCTATTATATATATATATATATATCTATATATCTTTCACCATATACTCACACACCTTGTAACTTGCTAGTTTCTTTCTGATCTTCTTCTTCTTCTTCTTCTTCTTTTCTTTTTTACTTTTTAACTTTCATGGCAGAAAGGTAATGCCGTTATTTTATGCATGTGCTGCAGTTGAAAAGGCAAGTGTTTGAGAGTACGTACGTAGTGAGTACCACAAATTAGTACCACCAAACTAAAGAGATATTATCATAGTATTGGCCAATTAAATAGTATAAGCTACTTTGGAGTGAATAAGGAGGAGATTTCTTTGACAGGTAATGAAAAAAATGAACTACCAAACATGTTCTGATTTTTCTTGTCTGATAATCTGTCTAAGAACATATCTGTTTAGCATAATTTTTTTTAATATAATACGATTTTGATAAGATTTAGCGGTTAGAAACTGACCTACTAGTAAAGTAATTTTATTGGGGAAAATCTAAAAAGGAGATTTAACTCAAGTTAAGTAACATTGTTGATCCAAATAATTGAGGGTTAATGCAAGAGTTGACTAGTCGTTAATAAGACAATAGTAATGTTACTTGGTAAAAGAGAGATTTCCTGATAAGAACTTTCTTGAAGAATAGATGACATGTTTCACACGTGTGGACAGTGTGTCTTTGAGTGAATTTACAAGGGCCAATGTTGTCTTGAGATATTATTTGAATTCCCATATTTGGGTTTATAAAGAAGACTCCTTAGTACTTTTTTGTGAACTTTATAAGTTTTCAAAGAAAAAGAAAAAGAAAAAGAAAAAGGAAAAAAATAAAAAATAAAAAATAAAAAAAACAAGGTCGTCCTCAGTCACATCTTCCTGCGCTGTACAAATTAATGTACCAAGTTCGATACGAAACCAAACTTACTTTCAAAAAGCAAATCTGGAATTCATTTGCATGGAGGGCAAATGGGACTATTCATATCTGTAGTGTGTGACATAAATTAATTTGAATGACCAAAAACACACTTAAATTTGACATCTTAATATTTATGATTTCCCAGATGAATGAAAATCGGAAAAAGGAAAAAGAACCATAAAAATGTAGGTCATTTAAGAGAAATTCTGATTAAACGTCTAGATATTTATGTATAAAATTAAGAAGTAATGAAGGCGTGATAACGAAATTTCGGATAGAACTAATGTACAGCCATTATTTTTTATTTTATTTTATTTTTAGAGTTATGCATGTAACTCAAATTTCTGCAGTTGAACGAGGGAACGATATATATGCAACACCAAAAATGAAATTGCTTTTTTCAATATTCAAGTACTAGTCGACAAAAAGCTGCAAAACTTTTAATGCAGGTCCAGATCATTTTAATATTTATCCAACAGCTGAAACTTGGATATACTGCATGTAAATAGTAAAATAAATTGTAACCTCGTTAGTTTCACCGATTTGAGTTTTTAATTTTAAAATTTTATAATAAAAAATTTTAGAAAATATTACATTTAATTTTTTTTGTTACAATAAAAAGTTTTAAAAAATATCACATCTTAACTCAAATTAAAAACTCAAATTCACGAAGTGAACAAGGCCTGAGTTATAATAAATCTATAAAGATGTTGGACAATTTTACTTAATAAATTGATATTGAAAGATGAAAGTTCAAGTTATGAAACTTAAATTTCCATAACATGTACTTAAAAAAAATATAGATTGTATCTCATTTTAAAGTGGTTTTAATTATATACCCTTCTTTACTCTCCACACCTCTTTAAATTAAAATCCCTTATTACCAAAAAAAAAAAAAAAAAAAAAACTCCACATGAGATAACAAAAAACATGACAATTATAATAGAGTACTTAATTACGTAATTAAAGTTATATTTTAAAAAATAAACTAATGATAGGTTTTTTCCCTCTTCACACACCAACATATATCATTTCCCCAAATTATAAACTATAACTATTCTTATATTTATAACAAAATCCTAAATTTTACCTTTTAATACTATCTCAAAAAAACTTACATGGAAGTATATTAAATTTTCATTGCTACTTATTGTATGATGATTAGGGTTTTATTTGCTGATTTATTTTTTTACTGTGGGATGAATATCTAAACAATACGGTATTTTTTACCATGGTGTGGACTGAACCATGAAATTCGTTATTGATAGCATAAAAGGACAATACGGTATTTTAGTTTTTTCCAAAAAAATAAATAAATAAAGGGGAAATGCTTTATTACAATATTTGATATTGAGATCTAAACAACCAAGCTCCCACCATGGTTGTGAATTGTGACAGAGTTATGAAACATTACTATTCATACGAGCAAGGAAGGTGCACTCTGTTGAGTATCATGATATACTAAAATCTATATATATATATATATATATGTATGTATATATATGATTTGTTTATGAAAGATTATTAGTGAGAGGCACATGCTTAGGAGATTTGGTCAACCATTAATGTTTTCTCTAAGAAAAATAATATATAACCTAAGCAATTGGCATCTACTATATCTAGAAGGATAGAGATCTCGCTTTCCTCAATGAAAAACCAAAGTATATATTATATATACACGCTTCCCAATGGTATATATTGTTTGGTTTTTACACTACTATTAACGAGCATTTAACCTAGCAAGCTCTTGTTTAAGCCTATTAGGGGCAGACCAGTAATTTAAAATGAAATCGCACCTTTACTAAGAAAACTATTTATTTAATAATTATATAAGTTTAGGCAATGGAGATTCAAATTAGAGGACCTGTATAAATAGTGTCTTTACTTTTAGAGTATGTACCCTGTTTGAGGGAAAGGTTTCCCAATAGTGAAACAAACTGTATATTATAATTAAAAATTATGTTATAAATTGAAGGGTAAAAATGGATATATAAAAAAAAGAATGACCATGTGACAGAATAATCTGGCAAATTAATCATTTGGTGAAGGTGAAATCATTATTTTATGTATGAAATGACAGTTGCATTATTGTTATGTGATTAGCATTATGATTAATGTGTTTAGAGCAAGTGTAAACACAAGACAATTAATTAGGACAATAAAACGATAATTATAAGACAATCTAACGCATTCCCCTTGGTCTAAGTGCTTTGTATTTAGCACTTAAACAATAGATTCATGTCAAGAAAGGGAAATCCTAAAAACGATAGGGTTTGAGATTTGTTGGAAAGAAAAGAAAAAAAAATATAAAGCTACTATCTTTACTAATAAAAAGAAAAAAAAAAGAAACATATAGAATCAAGAATGTACCATGGTTTGGGATTAAGTTTGCTTGTACTGCATGGTCATTTGAATTGCTAATACATTAGTGTGTACTCCTTTTGATTTGGAATGTAATTTACCCCTTTTTTTAAATAAAAAAAGAAAATTAAGACATATACTTTTTAAAATGTATAAGTATAGATTTTTACCTATTATTCTTGATTAATACTCTTTTTAGTTAAATAACATTTTGAGTAGAGATTTTTGTCTCTTACTCTTAATTAGTAAAAATATATTAATCCAGAATAAATAGTATAAATTGAGACTCGTGTATTTTTAAGGTAGTAATTTTCTCTAAAAAAATAAAAAAATATAGAGAATTTACTCTTAAAAGTGTATGAGTCTAAAATTTTATTTTTTATTTTTAATAAATACCTTTTTATAATATAATTATTTAACTAAAAAAGTTATGAATTAAAAAAAAATAGTAAAAATCTTGATCGCACATGAGTATTTTTTTAAGATTATCTAGAAAGAATACACCAAATCTGGGCTTTAGGTAAAGAGCCCTTTCTTTTTGGGCCTGTTTGAATCTGGGCTGGATTCCGCTCACAAAACTCCTTTATGGACACCGAAAAAAGAGGAGTTTAAACTAAAACAGCCCGACAAAAAAGCAGAAAAGTTCCTGATTGACGACCGAGGAAAAAGAAAAGGCAATTAATAAAACAAAATAAAAACTAATATATAAGCTGTTGCTTCGGTCTGTGCCTGTTGTTTTTTGCACTTCCTCCGCTTCCCTTCTTACATTCTCTCTCTCCTCCTTGAGTTTCCTCCCTTAAAATCTTTGTCCTTCTCTCTCTATACATACATACATATATATATATATATGTATATGTATATGTACAAACATTTGTGTTTATATATCTCCTTCTCTCTAAAGCCACATTGCCTGTTTGGCTTCTTCCCTGTGGCTCAACTTTTGTTTCACTGTTTGTTTGGTTAGCCTACAAGGGACCCTCACAAATCCACGTTGAATCATACATTTTGTCTCTTCGAACTTTGCCGTTACTTGAGTCCTTTTTTTTTTTTTTGGTTTCTCTCTTTTTTGGGTTAAAGATGGACTGTGAAAATAGCCACAGATTGGTTTAGGAAAAGGACCATTTTGTGTTGCATGTCTTCTTCCTCATTTTCTCTCACATGGGTTTGGTGATTTTGGGGGGTTTGGTTTTTCTATTTGGTTTTCAGTTGAATGACATTTCTCATTTCTTCAAAAGGGTCTCTTTGGTTTGGTAGATTTTTTTCTTTCTTTCTTTTTGGGCTGTTTGGACGGTTTTTCTTATTCAGTTTTGGGAAATCTTTTGTTTTGAGAAAGTGGGGTGTGTTGTTTAGGAATTCTGGGAAAATGGGATTAGGTCCTGATGCTATTCAAGTTGGGGCGTGGAATGTGGGAAAATCAAACGATAAGAAGAAGAAAGATGAGGAAGATGATGAGGGGACAACTGGGTGTTGGATGAAATTTAGGTTCATAAGCTGTTTGTCTTCCAAGGCCAAAGTCGATGGCTCCATTAGTGGAAGTGCCACTAGTACACTATATGGTAAAATTTTTAATCCATTGATTCAATTTTTGGTATATTTTCTTCCATTCTTGAATACCCTTTATGGAGTTTGTTTGTTATAGACATGATTAATCTGGAGCGGATAATATCTATTGGTATATGTTTGGCGCCCATGGAAGATGGATTCTATTGTGCATTATAGTTTATTGGCTAGTATGGAGGGCCATTTTATGTATGCTTTTATGTCAGATGAATTTCCTTAATGTTATGTATTTAATTCTTAGGTTGCAACAATTCACAATGTTGTAACTATGCTCTAATTTTTCGCTCATTTGAATGCGTATAGTTTGAAGGCGGGCCTTGGCACCGTGGTGGGAGCGCTTACGTTTGCACCCGGGGTCCAAGGTTCGAATCCTGGAAACGGCCTCTCCTTCGGGGGTAAGGCCACGTACATATGGGATTGAGTTTTCCCTTGAGCCTGTCATAGTACGGGAGCCTCTTTGGCACTAGGGTCCGCCTTTGAATGCGTATATTTTCATCTTTTTGTGCCTGATAGTAGATTTTGATTCTATTCAGCGTTCAATTATTTTGACCTGTGATATGGTTAATTGATTGTTGCTTACTTGTCATCTATTATTTAGGAGGAAACGCTAACTATGAATAGTTAAGAATGTACTAATTATAACTATTTCGGTCATTTAGGGTTTTCTCAATGTTTGATGGCCCTTGAAGTTTCAGTAATAAAAGGGGTACTACTTTGATACTAAACCATGACTTGGCATTTCTTTACAGTTATACTCTTTTCAGTAGTAGTGATAAAATTAAGAGTATTAGTTGGATCAAGAGGGAGATGTATGAAACTACTTGGCATTGATAAGTTGTTAAACATGCATAAAGAACCAACTTCAGGGCTTTTGATTGCTGTCCGAATATGACATCCACTTGTTTGGTTAACTGCTTGCTTGGAACAATAACGTTATGCCACTGTTATCAGAATAATGTCCAGAGTTGGTTTAGTTATTAGTAAAGACCATTAACCTTTGGTATGGAAATGGATTCTCTTTCCTGAAAATTGGTTAATTAATCTGAAATCTTGTAAGATGGAAGTTTGTATATGGACATGTTTTGCACATTTAGAATATGATTAAAACTTGGAGTTATTTATCTATCTCCTAGCGCTGCCACGTATGTTGATTTCGGTGAGTGTATGACAGTTACCAAGTGAGGAGTGCCAAATGTGGCCATATTTTTCTCTAGATTTTGTCGTTTCGAGACATTTAATACCTGTTGGTTTATTCAGTGCACGTAAGTAAACTTATGAAAGGGATATTCTGCATGGGCTTTCATGCACAAATTACCTTATACTAATAACCGTGACGTAATCATTGAAGCTGAGAGTTGTGACTTGCTAGGTATGCTTCCACAAATGTTGGCCTTTTAGGCATTTTCTATTAATTACATACCAACAGGCACAAGTATCGATTGTTGACATGTTCCCTGTTGTGTTCCATAGTAGGAAATGTTTCATTTACTTACATTTTGTGCATTAATTTAGTATCCATAATTGCTTATTTGACATGGATAATGTTATTTACATTCACGCTTTGAATCAGCGGAAAGTAAATCTACAAATGACACCAGCAAAGACCAACCAATTGTTCGAGTTGCGTCATCATCAACCACTAGCTTTGCAGAAAGTTCTTCATCCACTCCCAATGTAGCTGAGGAACTTAAAATTTCTTCCCAACTTCGAAAATTTAACTTTAATGAGCTAAAGTCAGCAACTAGAGGATTTAAACCTGAGAGTGTTCTGGGTGAGGGTGGATTTGGTTGTGTTTTCAAAGGTTGGATTAGTGAAAATGGAACTGCTCCGGCAAAAGCTGGCACAGGGATTCCGGTTGCAGTAAAGACTTTGAATCATGATGGACTGCAGGGTCACAGAGAATGGCTGGTGCGGCACCTTACTACAATTTTAATTATTTATTTATCTCTCTGTAGAGATAAAAACATTATGTCCACTTGTTATTCCACTACCACATTTAAGAATATCTCTGTGGATTTCCTTTGTTGCAGGCTGAAGTTAATTATCTTGGTGACCTTCTGCATCCTAATTTGGTGAAGTTAATTGGTTATTGCATCGAGGATGATCAAAGGTTACTCGTCTATGAGTTTATGCCTCGAGGAAGCTTGGAGAATCACCTTTTCAGGAGTATGTGGTTATGAATATATCTTGCAGAAGTTAGTAATTGATACGTTTCCCCTTCATGATCCCCATGTTTGCATTATAAAAAATAAAATAAAATAAAAAGTCATCATATGTTGTTTGCTTATCTAGCCTGTACCCTTTATATTCTATTTCGTTTCCACCTAATACTGGGGTTTGTTATGTCTGAGGCTAATGCACCGTACTTCATGCTTAGAGTTAAGATTGAACAATATCAAATGTGTTTCATTTAACCCGAGACAGGCTTATAATGTGGGAATATAGTCTTCGGCAGTGGTTTGTGGTTATATGTTTAATAACCACCTTTCCTCGTGCAATCTTACTGTTGTAAGCGAGTTTTTTCGTAGGTACATGAAGTCTAATATTCATGCAGAAAGAAACTTCTTTTATGCTTTAAAATGATATTTAGTGTTGGAACATGATAAATCGAATTCAATACTAAGATGAAAAGTAAATGTTATGTGCTATTATTTGTGGCAATGGAATTCATATATGTAGGACACATGATAGGGACGGCCATTACATTTCCCTGAAGTTGGGTGTACGGGATTATATGTGTTAATACTTGTATGGTTGCAAAAGAAGATATATTGTTTATATTGTTTTGTCTCTGTTGCATGAACGTTATGGAAACAAATCTTTCATATTTCTGTAATTGGATAGATTTTATATCTGATGGTTGATGTTTAAAGGGTAGATCATTTTTTCCCTTTCCATAATACGTGAGTAATTCATTTTTAAAGTTTTGCTCCGCCTGATTTTCTTTTTCCTTTTTATTTAATAAACCTAATGTGGCACATTCATAACCATGCCAGTACGCTATTCTACAATTTTTACCTTTACTATATATATATTCTTTTTACAACTTTGTTACAGACACATAATACTTTTGGAATATCTAGCAGGGTCTCTGCCCCTTCCTTGGTCGGTCAGAATGAAAATAGCTCTTGGCGCCGCCAAAGGTCTTGCCTTTCTTCACGAGGAAGCTGAAAGGCCAGTGATATATCGAGATTTTAAAACATCTAACATACTATTGGACGCGGTGTGTTACTGAGTTCAGCTGCACAATTTGTTTAGTCTGTTCTAAAACCTATTTCTGTAACTAATAACTGACCATTTCAGGACTACAATGCAAAGCTTTCTGATTTTGGTCTTGCTAAAGATGGTCCAGAGGGAGATAAAACTCATGTATCTACCAGGGTTATGGGTACTTACGGTTATGCAGCACCTGAATATGTCATGACAGGTTAGCACGAAGAAACCCATCTCTCATTTATCATTGAGATTTGTTATTCTCAATTTGGTTCTTTCATTTTTCCTGTCACGTATCTAGGAAACGAGATGGGCCACATTATTTTGTAATTACAATATTTTCTAGGAAACGAGATGGGCCACATTATTTCGTAATTACAATATTTTCTTAATCTACCTCTAGTGCTGAAAGGAAACATTCGAGATATATTATAAGATTTGTCTCTAAACCCAAGACATGTTTTTAGTCCAACCCATTAATATTTAGGCATTGATTTTAAACGTCATAAACTTGCTAAATATTGTTCCATCTTTCATTAGGACATCTTACTTCAAAGAGTGATGTCTATAGCTTTGGGGTGGTTCTACTTGAGATGTTGACTGGTCGAAGATCGATGGACAAAAGTCGACCCAATGGGGAGCAGAACTTAGTGGAGTGGGCGCGGCCACATCTTGGAGAAAGGCGAAGGTTCTATCGACTATTAGATCCTCGCCTGGAAGGACGCTTCTCAATGAAAGGTGCTCAAAAAGCACTTCAGTTGGCTGCGCACTGCCTAAGCCGTGATCAAAAAGCTAGACCTCTGATGAGTGAAGTTGTTGAAGTGCTAAAGCCTCTGCCTGACCTAAAGGACATGGCTTCTTCCTCATCCTACTTCCAAGCTCTTCAAGTGGAGCGTGGTGGGTCTGGTGCAAACGCTAGAAACGGCAGCAGAATGCAGACAGGGCTTTCAAGGACCGGGCATCCAATAAGAAGCCTCTCTGTATCGAATGGTCAGCATGCCTCTCCATGTCACCTTAATCATCGAAATCGGTCGCCCAAACCTGGAGAACAGTCGCTGTGATGAATGCAATTTGATTTCTGACCCACATTTTGTTTCTTCTTCTCTTAAGGTACTTGAAAATATGTTAGAGAAGTCAAACTCTGAGGCGGACTTTGGCATTGGTGTGGATGTATATTTTTTAGGGGTGAATGAGAGTAACAGAAACTTATGGGCTAGGAAATTGTATAAGACGTTGAAATTTAACCAGAATGTTCCAGCCTTGGGTTTACCATTTTATTTGTTGAAGGTTATGAAATCAATAGTTTACCTTCTAGTTGACAAGTGATTATATGAATGTAGCAAGTAGATTGCTGAATGCTGCACATGATTAAAACATATTTCCCCTGGCTAGCAGTGTTTGCAGAATGCTCACCCTAGTCTTGGCCTAATTTTTGAAAACAAGGAATTTTTAGTACAAGAAAAAGATTTGTGTAGCAATAGAGTTTGAAAACAAATAATTTTTCTCTATCCTTCTTTTTTTTCTTTAGAAAAATGTTTTAAAAAATGATTTCAATAAGGGTCTAAATTGTGGGTATTTAATATTTTCCATTTATTTATCTAATAAAGTGACTAACTTTAGCATTTTCTTTTTACAGTTTAGGGACTAAATTTGTTACAACTTCCTAGATATAATGTTTTTCATCCATTTATTTAATAAAGGGGCTAACTTTTGTTTTGTTTTTTTCAACTCAAGAACTATTTTTAAAGAGAGAAAAAAGAGATTAGGGACCATTCGTTAGTTCAAGTTAACAATTATCGTCTAAAATTTAACAGTGGGACCATGAATTATCATTCAAAATTTAATAGTGGGACTACGAGAGTTTGTTTTAGGTAAAGGACTATTTACTTATTTATTTTTATGAAATAGTGAGGGAGTATTTATGGGACTGCATGGACTAATTTTAAAGAGATTAAAGAATTCAAGAACTACTCATAAATTTATTAATTTTACTTATTATTCTGCTTTTCTTAAGAAAGATTAAAGGACGTTCAAAAGATAAAATGCACTAGTACTTGAAAAAGTGAAAAATTGCACCTTTAATACGTAGTCATGAACTCTCACATAACGTCACATCTCAACTCGAATTCTAAACTCGAATCGGCGAAATGAACGGGGTGTTTTAGAGAATAGTCTTCACTTACAATTTTCTAGTACATAAGAACTCATAAATAAAACAACAAAAACTGACTAAAAGTTTGATCTCCAAAATTGAGCCCCTAGGTAGATCCTGGTCCCAAGAATCATCATTGAAGATCACTGGTACCAATCTCACATTCGCCATCTGCGTAGACATCTGGGATAATGAGCTGCCCCAGTGAAATCTCGTGGAAATGCTTGGCTAATGTTCTTCTGCGAGAAAGAAGCAATTGAGAAACCTGCTTCATTGTTGGCCGACACTTCGGTTTGGCATTCAAGCATGCCAATGCTAGCGTAGCCACAAGAACAACATCGTGCACAACAATGCGATTTCTCAGTGGTGGTAGGCGTTGGTCCAGCACTTCACATAACAACATGTTTTGGGCCGACGATGATGAAAACGACGACAAGAGTTCTCCTGGATGCCTACCCATTAGCGTTTCAAGTGCCACCACTCCAAAGCTATAGACATCAGTTTTCTCAGTCACAACCATCGTATATGCAAGTTCTACATTCACAATCGGTTGCAGCATCAATTGCGTGTAGGTTTTCTTTCCATAAAAATGTTACACTTCAATTCAATAATTGTTAAACAAGGAATTTAGATAAGAGGAGAAAACAAGAGATGGAGTTAGGGATAATATGACTTACCAGGAGCAAGATATCCATAAGTACCAGCAAGCATGGTTTGATTTGACGAATCAGGATCGAGTATTTTAGCAGTGCCAAAGTCAGCGACAAAAGCCTCTAATTCCGAGTTCAAAAGAACGTTGGTGGTCGTCACATCACGATGAACAATTGGGGGAGTGCAATCGTGATGCATATAAGACAAGGCATGAGCTGTACCTTTGATGACGTTAATTCTCTTGCTCCAATCTAGTTCCACAGCTTCCGCATCGTTGCTGAAGACAAAAAACAAACTTCCTCTTTCCATGTACTCGTAGATCAAAAACATGCATCTGTTATGCAAGCAGAATCCATGGAGTCTCACGATGTTTCTGTGACGTATTTCGGTCAAAGTTTTCACCTCATTCGCGAAACTCTCTCTCAAAGCTGGCACTTCAGCCTCAGAAGTATGAAGTTTCTTCAGGGCAACTACTTTTCCATTAGGTAGTTGCGCTCTGTAGACACTGCCATAACCGCCTGTCCCGATGCAATATCTAATGTCGAAGTCTTCCGTTGCTCTTATGATGTGTTCAAATGCAATTTGTCCGTCATAATTCCATATAGAGAATATGTCTCCATTCTTTGTTTCTGGACAAACAGGCTGGGCATTTTGCTTTTTAAACATACGCTTGATGGTGAACAATTGAAATGTACGTTTCTCGACCAGCAAAAACGCAGTGGAGAGAAAGGAAAAGAGAGAGACGGTAGGGAGAATGATATGGAGAAAGATGAATCCTTTTCCCTCTGTCTGAGAATGAGGGTGAACTTTCGGCGCACATATTAAATCACCATCCGTGCAGTATTGAGATGAACAGTTATTGTCGCCTGGGAAGTTGTTGAAGGCAAGGTTGATCGTCTCTAAAGGTATCATGCAGCACAATTGAGAGGGTATTTCCCCACCAAAGAACTTGTGACTGAGGTCTAAGGTCTTTAGCCAATATAGAGAAGCGCAGATTTCTGTGGGAATGCTTCCACTTAAGTTGTTTTGGGAAAGATCTAAATGCACCAATCCTGTTAATTGGGCAATCTGTTGAGGCATTGTCCCAGAAAATTCATTATTTGATAGGTCCAACGTAATCATTTGGCTTAGATTTACAATATCAGGACCTATGGGACCATCAAAATGGTTTGAGCTCAGGTCAAGATGAGTCAAACTGGCGAAACCACTCAGCGATTGAAAAATTGGACCGTGGAGCTTGTTATTGCTAATAAGTAGAGACCTTAGATTTTCCAAATTCTCAAGTTCCAAGGGGATAGAACTACTAATGTAGTTTGAAGAGATGTCTAGCTCATATAAATTGATTAAACGGCCTAGAGTTGGAGGGATGGAACCGTTAATTTGGTTTGAACGAAGATACAGTTTTGACAAGTTGGTTAAATTACCCAAAGAAGATGGTAGTGGTCCACTGAAGTGATTTTCGCTTAGATCCAAAAAACCCAGATTTTTCAAAAGACCAATGGTTGATGGAATAGGACCACTTAATTGATTAAAAGAAAGATCAAGGTAGGTGAGCTTAAACAAGTGGCTGAGATTGGCTAGTGTTGAGAGAGGCCACTCACCTGTCAGACGATTCCGGGATAGGTCAAGGTGGGTGAGCTTTGAAAGACTGCCTATCTCTCGCGGGATGCTACCTGTGAGTCCGGCTCCGTAAAAACTCAGACAAACTAGATTTGGAAGGCATGCTAAGTTCATCTTCTGAAACACAATTCTTCCCTCGTTTTCATTTGTGCTGTGTGGTGAAGAAAGTTCAGTAACTTTCCCAGCTTGGTTACAAGTTACACCGGGCCAGTTGCAATGGCTAGTGCTGGTATTGATGTACTCATCGCTCCACCACCAAGTTAGAATTTGGCTCAGGCACTGCGCTTCTGGATCTTTGAGATGATCAACGCTTGGTGATATTGATTCAGAAGCTTTCACTTGGAAAACGGCATTTTCCACGTTAGCTACAATACATGAAAATATAAAAATATTCCATGTTACTGAACCAATTAGAAAGATGGAAATATTGGAGGCCGAAATCATATTGCTCAAACGGGTGAATATTAATTGGAAAACTTATTGACGATTAATTCCTGCATTGGCTCTTATTTTTATAGACTTGTTAAAAGCATCAGTGACTTAAACAAAATTCAACGCCCATAATTGACCAAAACTTCTGGGCTTGACTGTCTCTCTCCAAGAAACTGCTTATCTCTTTCTCTTGGGTTTTCGTTTTTCATAATAGTCAGAAATGGGACCAACACGGTTGCTAGGGTTCAAATGGAGTAGAAATTCCCTGCACGCAAAATCAATTCCTTCTTTTATTTCTTGAAAACGACTTTGGAATGACAGATTGTCTTTATCTTATTTAATTTTGGTTCTTGAAAACTATTTGATATTATCTATCTTCTTTAATTTTCCAAAAAGAGTAGGAATTCTTGAATTCTTTTTACGCTTATCTCTCGGCCACCTCTAATTTGTACACTTAAAACTTCACGTTCAAATAAGATAGCTGGATGTAATTAGCACCTGGTCCTTTTGATAAGCTAACTATTTCCTATGTATGCAATATATACACACATATAAACACACAACATTCTTATATATTGTTCGAGGCTCAGAGACCATATATTAGCAAAAGAGTATTGCTATAAGGCAACGACACCATTGATTAATAAAAAGAAAGACCTTTTATTAGTAATTGTGCTTAGCAGGTGTCTTTCAGCATGTTTCTTAGTAAAAGCGTATGAATGATACAAAGTCGGTCAACTTTCCACCATATGATCTTTCCAAGGAGTGATATTTGGGGTATGAAAAAGTCTGTGTGTTATTATCAAATGGTCTTGACTATGCCCTCGACAAGTCATGCATTGAACCGTTTGGACTACACCGGAAAGGGAAAGGCGTTAAGAACGGACTTAAAGAAAATAATAAGAAAGTGAGTTATTGACTGATTGATTCACTTTTTATTGTTAATTTACCTATATATCACGAAGTACAATCCAATTCTCCGTTAATGAAAATGATGATTAAACAACCAGCGTTTAGTGCACGGCCTTCTCCTTTTAATCCCGAATTTCATGTGTCAACTACAAAATTGCATTCGTAGATGTCTATAGATAGACATTGTATAATCCTCAATTAGTATTACTAATTCCAATAAATTAATTAATGGTACAGGCTCTATATTGTTATTATTGTTACTATTATTATTATTTTGATGGGAATATGCTCTAGTTTTATTATTCCAATATGCTCTATATTGTTCAGTTTTCGTTCTTCTTACCTCCATCATGTATGTAGGTATGCACTTTTGTCAGAAACGGGACCAACACACTCGCTAGAAATCATATGGTGCAGAAATTCCTCTGGCGTCCCCTTCACCCAAAAAAATCAATTCCTTCTTTTAATATTTCTCGGAAACAACTTTGGAGTGACATTTTGTCTCCATTTTCTTTAATTTTGGTTCATGAAAACTATTTGAGCATATCTATCTTGTTTAATTTTCAACAAATAAGAGAAGGAATTCTTGAATTCTTGTTACCCCTATCTCTCGCCCACCTCCTTGTACTTGATCACCTCCAACTTGCATTGAGAAACGTTTTCACACTGCAAATGAAGTTATTAATCAAAATTTAGTAAGGCCAAAAAAGAATTTTGTTACTTATTCTAATTGAAAGGAAAATGATATCGTAGGTTTACTAAATAGGATTGTTCGTTTTTCTATACCAAAATTTCTCATTCTCTACATCAAATTAACATTCCTGATTGGTAAGTAAACACATAGGACAAGGAAAGAAAACGTTTTTGACTTTTATTTTTCCTGATCGGTAAGAAAACGTTTTTAGTCCACCACTCCAAAAGTCCAAGCTACAAAGGTACTATACTCCTCAATTACTAATTCCAATAAACTAATGGTACAGGCTCTATATTACTATTAGTATTACTATTATTATTATTATTATTATTATTATGGGAATATGCTCTATTTCTTTTTCAGGCTATATGGAAACGATATATATGTGTATATGTATAAAGATATTTGAGATTGATTGGACAATAATTAAGTCAAGGTGTTGACATAATTAGTTTCCGTTAAACGAGTTTCAGTATTATTTTAGCAAAACACAAGTGATGTCAATGTAAGTTGCCAAAAAAAAATGTACTGTTGAGATTATTTCGTCATCTCCCGCTATCTTCCTCTAATAAAAAATAATAATAATAAAATAAAATAAAATAAAATAAACTTCTACTTGACCATTGCCGAACTGGCATTCATTATCGAAGTGTGCTAAAACAATTTATTTGAAGTAACAGAAAAGGAATAGAGAAAACAATGGGAGAGAAATGTTCATCATCCGTGAATGTTGCAACCAATTTTTCAGGGGGAAAAAACCATAATTGAGCTTTTTCAACAGAGGGTAACTATATAGTGTGTGTGTGTGTGTGTGTGTACATATAGAGTACGTTCTTCCTTTTCTCATTTGCCGAATATATATATATATAATATAGAAGGTTAGATGGCTTTGGATGAGGTGTTTTGAAAGTAAAATTAATGTCCAATTCAATCTAAGTCAGTTTTAAAAAATTTACATCCAATTCAAATCTATTAAATATGAATTAGATTAAATTAGACTGGTCAGTTTAATCGGTTGATTGGACTTAATGAACACCTCAACTACCATAGAATGTAAAATCCACCAAATTGCAGAAATATATAAGATTTATTTCCAAAAACGTTTATGCAATCGAGACAAAACAATGTCAATAATATATCACCTGTATCTATTTTAAGTATTAGCACACGTACTCCCATATACACATCCAACTATCATTTGTCACGGTTATTATTATGTAGCACATACCTGTACTTTTATCTTAGTATTGCTTTATCACTTTTTGATACCAAATATCATTTTAAAGCATGAAAGAATTTTCCTTCTGTAACGAAATATCTCGCTTTAAAAATAAGCTGAGTGGCCATAAGTACTGCATTATCGAAGCCATTTGATCTTCCACAAAGATTAAATGGAGCCTACCATGTTTTTCAAATAAATGTCATCGAAAGCGCAGCCCATTCATTGTCTTGCATCCATCACGATTGCACTCATCTGGTAGTTCATCGTGAATCGTGATTTAACAAGAACGGCGCTCTATTGAACCCAATACTAGAGTTTTTTACTTTTTTTTTTTTTAGCACAACAAAACTACTTGATCGTGATGATTATGATTGATTTGCCGGTACTAAGGGTTAGATATCTACTGGTAAGTATTTCATTTCTTTTCAATGCTCCTATTTTATCTAATTCATTATGTAATCTAAAGTAAGAGTATTGATTTGAAAAATGAAAATTGGGCAACAATTTCTACATATTTGATGTTTCAACTTGTTGTGACTGTAGAACTTGCCTATAGTATTGGCTGTTTAACTAAAAAATGTGATGTGTGTAGCCATCTTTGGGGTGGTAGCACTTGAAATTGTCAATTAATTCATCACTCGTAAAGTCAAGTTGTAACGCCCTCCAGAATCAAACTTGTTTAATTATGATAATTGTGATTTATTAGTGTGCCTAAATTGATTTTCTTAATTTATCATGAACTTTTAAATTTATTTTTGATAATTGCAGTTTCACCCCTCTTTACGTTTATTTGTCTTTCTTTATTATTTCTTCTCCTCATTTTATTTTCCTTTTCTTCTTTTCTTTTCTTTCTTTCTTTCCTTTTCCCTCCTCTCCCGTAACCCTCTCACTCACTCACACTCTCTCTTAGTCTCTCCCTCTCTCCCTCTCCGAGCACTCTCTCTCTCTCTCTCGCCCATCTCTTCCTCTCTCTTTCTTTCAAGTTTTCCCTCTCTCTCAAGAACGTTCTTGAACCGGATTTGAAGAAAAACAGGGATTTCTAAGAGATTTTCAACAATCAAAGCTTGGGTTGAGGTAAAACTCTTTGAAACTCACTTTAGATTTTCGGATTTAGCTTTGTGGAACTCGTTTTAGTTGAGTTTGGTAATTTTTTGTTTAAATTTTATTTTCAAATGGAATCCGAATGGGATTTGGTGAAACCTTGATGAAAATTGGGGGTTTTTGATTTTTTGGACCCCATTTGTTGATTTGAAACTGGATCTATACATTTCATTTGAGAATATGTCGAAATCGGACCCAAAATTGCAGGTTTTGGCTTTGTTCCTCGCGAATCGGCCATGGTTGGCCCTGGGATTTTTCCCCACCGGTTGACCGGTCCGGTCGACCGGTCACCCTTCTATTGTAACGACCGGGAAAATTTCAGGTCTAATCTGGATAGTTCGGCATTTTGACCATAAATTCTTCCGGAACGAAAAGCAGTAGAATTTCCAGTTTCATCAAGGAAATGCTATGTAGAAAATTTATGTACGGGGTAAAATCTCCTGAAAAGTATAAGGTTATAATACGAATAATTTTACAAAGAAAATTCGTAAATATCAAATATGAATAGTGAAATATCAGTTAAAAGTTAAAAATTTTAACAGATATATTTTAGTTATGAAAAACTGAAATATTTGGTTTGTGACCAAATAACCAATTAGAAAACGAGTAGAAATATTGGAAGTAAGGAAAATAGCAAAAGTTCCTGAAACAGAATTTTTCCCAGTCAGTTAAAACGGGAAACTGCTAAAAAAATGAGTACCGCAAGGGTATGCATTTTGGGCAATTCTGAATCAAAGAATGAAAATTTCAAAAAAAGAAATTGACTAACGAGATACCCAAGAGAATTGGGTTGGACATGAGAAGTTTGACCCAGGGTGCTCAACAGTCCAGAAAAGCAGTATAGAACCTGTATTGGTTGTGGAACTATCAATACCGGAAAGAGACTAGTTTCGAGAAACGGAAAGTTTAGTCTCGACAAGAGAAATGTGGGGAACATAGAAATACTTAAATTAAGTGTTAAACTTAATTAGAATTTGTTAAACTTAGTTTCTGGAAGTCTTTCCGAAAGAATTACCAGGATTACCACCAGAACGTGAGATTTCATTTGAAATCAAACTTTTACCTGGAACGGCACCGATTTCTAAGGCTCCTTATAGAATGGCTCCAGCAGAACTTAAGGAGTTAAAAATGCAACTGCAGGAATTAATGGACAAAGGATTTATCCGACCAAGTTATTCGCCTTGGGGAGCTCCTGTATTGTTTGTAAAGAAGAAAGATGGCACATTGAGGATGTGTATTGACTATCGTGAGCTCAATAAGGTCACGATAAAGAATAAATATCCTCTGCCCAGGATCGATGACTTATTTGACAAACTCAAAGGGGCGGCAATATTCTCAAAGATTGATTTGCGATCTGGATACCACCAATTGAGGATTAAGAATAGAATTGGTCAGACATTTAGGACTACCCTGCCTTCTGGGGAAATTCTATTGTCTGAATTTAAGCTAGAGCATGTACCGATAGTCATAGCTAATAGAGAGCTATACAAAGATCTAATCGTATTAAAGATAATCGACTACGACGTCATCATATGAATGGATTTCTTAGGAAAATATCAAGCAACTATCGATTGTCGTAATGGGAAGGTGCTTTTCTGACCCGATGGGGAAGAAAATTTTGAGTATGTTGATCGCTCTAAGCGTACCCCCAGATGAGTAATTAATGCAATGGAAGCAAAGAAATTACTTACTAATGGTTGCGAAGGATATTTAGTACAGATTGTGGACACGACTAAAACTGATAAGTTACAACCAAAAGATGTGCCGATAGTTCAAGAGTTTCTGGAAGTCTTTCCGAAAGAATTACCAGGATTACCACCAGAACGTGAGATTTCATTTGAAATCAAACTTTTACCTGGAACGGCACCGATTTCTAAGGCTCCTTATAGAATGGCTCCAGCAGAACTTAAGGAGTTAAAAATGCAACTGTAGGAATTAATGGACAAAGGATTTATCCAACCAAGTTATTCGCCTTGGGGAGCTCCTGTATTGTTTGTAAAGAAGAAAGATGGCACATTGAGGATGTGTATTGACTATCGTGAGCTCAATAAGGTCACGATAAAGAATAAATATCCTCTGCCCAGGATCGATGACTTATTTGACCAACTCAAAGGGGCGGCAATATTCTCAAAGATTGATTTGCAATCTGGATACCACCAATTGAGGATTAAGGAACAAGATATACCAAAGACGGCTTTCAGAACGCGTTACGGACATTACGAGTTTCTAGTAATGCCGTTTAGACTAACTAATGCCCCAGCAGCTTTTATGGACTTAATGAATCGTGTTTTCAAGGAATACTTGGATAAATTTGTTATCATTTTTATCGACGACATACTAATTTATTCAAAGAATCATAAGGAACATGAAGAGCATTTGAGAATTACTCTTCAAATGCTGAAAAGACATCAGCTATATGCTAAATTCTCTAAGTGCGAATTTTGGCTCAACGAAGTTCATTTCTTGGGGCATGTAGTTTCGAAAGATGGGATCTCGGTGGATCCAGCAAAGATTGAAGCTATTAGTAATTGGGCCGCACCAAGAAACGTAACAGAGATTCGTAGTTTCTTAGGTTTGACCAAATATTACAGGAGATTTGTAGAGGGTTTTGCAAAACTAGCTGCACCACTCACTACTCTCACACGAAAAGAAAAAAAGTATGAATGGACGGAGAAATGTGAGGAAAGTTTTCAAGAATTGAAACGAAAGCTAACTACTGCACCAATCCTTACGATCCCAAAGGATGGAGAAAACTATGACGTATACAGTGATGCTTCTAAACTAGGGCTGGGAGCGGTACTGATGCAAAATGGAAAGGTAATTGCGTATGCGTCTAGACAATAAAAACTCATGAGAGAAACTATCCTACTCATGATCTTGAATTAGCAGCAGTAGTTTTTGCTTTAAAGATATGGAGGCATTATTTATATAGTGCACAATGTCAGATTTTCACTGATCATAAGAGCCTCAAGTATTTCTTCACTCATAAAGAACTTAATATGAGGCAACGCAGATGGTTGGAGTTAGTAAAGGATTATGATTGTGAAATCCTTTATCACCCTGGAAAAGCCAATAGGGTAGCTGATGCTTTAAGTCGTAAGACTACTGAATTAAGTCATATGTCATTGGATAGATTTCTAACACCTTTACAGAACGATATTCATTCATTAGGGTTAGAGCTAATTACAGGCAAATTAGCCACTCTACAGATACAACCATCTATTTTTGACAAGATGGCAACGGCTCAACGTCAAGATTCTACTCTTAACAAGTATTGGAAAGAAGTTGAAGAAGGAAAAGAGACAGAGTTCAAAGTCTCTGATAAGGGAATACTCACATTTCGAGGAAGAATTTGTGTTCTAAAAGATGAAAGTCTTAAGAGTCAAATTCTTTCTGAAGCTCATAATACCCCTTATTCGATACATCCAGGAGCGACTAAGATGTATCAAGATCTAAAACAACACCTAAAACAACACTTTTGGTGGAGATACATGAAAAATGACATCGTGGACTACGTTGGTCGGTGTCTAACATGTCAAAAGATTAAAGCGGAGCATAAACGTACAGCTGGAGAGTTGCAACCTTTAGATGTTCCAGAATGGAAATGGGAGCATATAACCATGGATTTTATGGTGGGACTACCCAAAACAAGTGAAGGTTACGATGCAATATGGGTAATTATTGATAGATTGACTAAATCTGCCCATTTTGTACCCATAAAAGTGACGTATACCCTAGAAAAGTTAGCAGAGTTGTACGTCAACAACATAGTTAGACTGCATGGAATACCATTATCCATTGTCTCAGATCGGGATAGCTGTTTTACCTCCATGTTTTGGAAGAGTGTACAAGAAGCCATGAGCTCAGAATTAAGATTTAGCACAGCTTTTCATCCTCAGACGGATGGACAGTCGGAACGTACCATCCAAACTTTGGAAGATATACTTAGGGCATGTGTGATGGATTTTAAAGGAGCATGGAATAAGAAACTGTCTTTGATTGAATTCTCGTATAACAACAGTTATCAAGCTTCAATCGGTATGCCACCGTATGAAGCTTTGTATGGAAGAAAATGCAGGTCTCCCATTCATTGGTATGAAACCAGGGAGAAGCAGTTGCATAAGACAGAATTCATTCAGGAGGCGGTTGAATCTATCCAGAAAATCCATCAAAAGATGAAGACGGCACATGACCATCAGAAAAGCTATGCTGATAAGCGTAGAAGACCCTTGGAGTTTAATAAAGAGGATTCAGTCTTCTTGAAAATCGCACCTATGAAAGGTGTTATGCGTTTTGGCAAGAAAGGCAAATTGAACCCAAGGTATATAGGACATTTCCAGATTGTCAAGCGAATAAGGAAAGTAGCCTATCGATTGGCTTTACCGCCAGAATTAGCTGCGGTACATGATGTGTTCCACGTCTCGATGTTAAAGAAGTATATACCCGATCTGTCCCATGTTATAGAACATGAACCGATTCAGATTCGTGAAGACATGACTTATGAGGAACAACCGGTGCAAATACTGACACGAGAAGAGAAGCGTCTTCGTAATCGAAGTATTCTACTTGTAAAGATACTGTGGATGAATCAAAAAGTAGAAGAAGCAACATGGGAATGTGAAGATGAAATGAGAAGGAAATACCCCCATTTGTTTTAATTTTTGGGACGAAAATTTCTTAAGGAGGGGTGAATGTAACGACCGGAAAAATTTCAGGTCTAATCTGGACAGTTCGGCATTTTGACCATAAATTCTTCCGGAACGAAAAGCAGTAGAATTTCTAGTTTGATCAAGGAAATGCTATGTAGAAAATTTATGTACGGGGTAAAATCTCCCGAAAAGTGTAAGGTTATAATACGAATATTTTTACAAAGAAAATTCGTAAATATCAGTTATGAATAGTGAAATATCAGTTAAAAGTTAAAAATTTTAACAGGTATATTTTAGTTATGAAAAACTAACATATTTAGTTTGTGACTAAATGACCAGTTAGAAAAAGAGTAGAAATATTGGAAGTAAGGAAAATAGCAAAAGTTCCTGAAATAGAATTTTTCCCAGTCAGTTAAAACGGGAAACTACTAAAAAAATGAGTACCGCAAGGGCACGCATTTTGGGCAATTCTGAATCAAAGAATGAAAATTTCAAAAAAAGAAGTTGACTAACGAGATACCCAAGAGAATTGGGTTGGACATGAGAAGTTTGACCCAGGGTGCTCAACAGTCCAGAAAAACAGTATAGAACCTGTACTGGTTGTGGAACTATCAGTACCGGAAAGAGACTAGTTTCGAGAAACGGAAAGTTTAGTCTCGACAAGAGAATGTGGGGAACATAGAAACACTTAAATTAAGTGTTAAACTTAATTAGAATTTGTTAAATTTAATTATGAAAATTAAAGTAATTATTTTAATCTAGAAAGTAATATTAGATATTATTGAAAATATTATTATAATATTCATTACACTTAAAAGTGGCCTACGGAAGCACATTAGAAGCCACATTTGTTCTTCTTGTCTATGTGTGGCCGAGAAAAGAGGGAAAAGAGGAAAGAGAGAGAAAATCAAGGAATCACCCGATTTCACCGAAATTTTTTTCGTTCAGTCCGGTAGAAACGCAACCCGAGGCATTCTAGCGGGAAATCTCAACTTTTCAAGGTAAGATTTCGGATTTTTCATGAGAAACTGATTGCTTTTTTGTTTTGATGAATAGTAACTCATCTCGGAAAAAATCCGTAAAATTAAAAAATAAAACCGAGGTTTTGTCGGGGACTAGGATAGGAGTTCAACATGTAATTATGGAAACGATTGAACAAAAATTTTTGGATTTACACTAAAAAATCCGAAAACCCTAGAAATGGAGAAAATGTGTTTTGTTCAATTTTATGTTGGAATTTGTGTTCAAGAATATGAATCTTGACTCCAGGTACCGAAATCAGAATTAGAACGAGTTATTGAAAACTCGGGAAATGAGAAAAACAAGGCGAAACTCTGCTGAAATTTAGTTTGAGTAATTTGAACTAAAACTGAATTTCAAGAAGAATATGTGATTAAAAGGTGAAAAGAAAGATGTTTCAATAATCGGTGATGATTAGAAAACCGAACACAATGAGAATTCACAGTTTTGGACTGAAATTGAGAATTAGGCCCATGACTGAGTAACTTGCACGGTTTTAGTGCAAATCCTTGAGATAGGAAATGGTTTGAGGTTGAATACCAAACATAACGATTGTAGACCTTTCCAAAGTAAATTTCAATGTAATTATTGATCTTAGATTCTAAATCTAACGATTGAAAAATTTATGCAATAGGGCCGATTAACGGTTGAAGTCGGAAAGCGTCAAGGGAGACAAAGGACGCGTTGTTAGCGAAGCTTCGGTAAGTACAATAGTTTCTCTATGGCTATATCATGAACAAGCTTATTTTCTATGTTGCACAAAATTTGTGCATATAGTAGAATTTTGAATGTTAGATATAATGTGAATGTTAGATACTATGTTAAGTAGGTATCTACAAGATTTATGAATCGTAGAACTTTATTCTGCAAAAAGTATGTATTGATGTTAAGTCAAGGTCAAGTTACGAGAAAGAGTTAAACTTTAACAAAAAAGTTAATCTCATGATAAATTGCTCATAATGCACAAATTCATAAGATTTAACTAAAGTTACCGTTTCAATGAGAAAATTGATAACGGTAAGAGACTAAACGTCATGTTTGTACCAGCCTTCGAATGAAAGGTTATTGTGAGACTATGAAAGATATGAAACCGTGACTGAGTTGGATTGGTTAGCTACCCCACTCCTCACTGGTTATGCGCGCTATGGTACAGCAGGACAGGGCCTATAAGAAGTAAAAGACATGAAAATGAAAAACATAAACCATTCCATATAAAGGTATGGTATCTGTAAAGAAGAATGAAAAGAATGAGAAACAGAAAATGAAAGTCGTTCAAAACGTGAAAATATGATATGAATGACTAAAATGAGAAAGCATAACAAAGAATGTAATGAAAGAAGAAGAACATAAGTCATACACGTTTTAGTAGCACATAATGTATTATGATATATGACATGAATGCATATATGGGTGTGCATAATTATTGCATATGTTATGACCTATTGATACTTGTTGAGCGAAAGCTCATTAAGTTTGTTCGTGTTGTAGGAAGTACGGGTAAGGCACCGGCTCCCTGAAACTTGTTGCTGGGCATGCAGAGAGGATGTAGCAGTGGAATGTGGGCAAGTGGGTTGTGGATGCATCACGTGTTTTGAAAACGTTGCCAAACATTATGTGTAAAATGAAATAGTGTTTATGAGTATAAATGGCTTATGTTATGAAGGAACAGTTCACGAGACAATGAGGCTATGTATAGCAACCTCTAGTCATAAGGTATGGTTAATGTAACGAATTGCTACAGCAATTCGTAATAGTTGAAAACGGATTGCTACAACAATTCCTAATAGTTGAAAATGAATTGCTACAGTAATTCGTAATAGTTGAAAACGGATTGCTACAGCAATTCCTAATAGTTGAAAATGAATTGCTACAGCAATTCGTAATAGTAGAAAATGGATTGCTACAGCAATTCATAATAGATGAGAATGGATTGCTACAGCAATTCCTAACAGTTGAAAACAAATTGCTACAGCAATTCGTAATAGTTGAAAATATAATGCTACAACATTTTATAAATAGTTGAAAACAGAAGGCTAGCTAAATGCTACAGCATTTAGACGTACATGGTAAGAATGAAAAAAAAATTGGCCTGAATTTTAAGAGGTTATAATTAGTAAGTGTTAGAGGTTAAGTAATGTTAAGTATGAGTATAGGATGACGATCAAAGGCTAGGGTCGTCACATCCATAGGTCAACCGATCCGGTCGACCGGTCACCTCTCCACTGGCTGACCGGTGGAGTTACACTCCTCTGTCACCGGTCGACCGGTTCCCACTGAAACCGACCCTAAACAGCCCAAAAAACCATGTTTTGTCCCTGAAACTCAATGTACTGCCTATATGAGAACAAAATATAATACTGAACAAAAAAAAAAAAAACTAATGCATAACAATTGTCAGTTGATCTCTTTTTATGTGATATTATATTGAATAATTAGATAGGGCACTGACAATGAAAAGGTATATGGGGTGTGTAATGAATTTTTTTTTTTAAAGTATTGATGTCCTTAAAAATAAATTTATTAATAAGTAATTTAATAATAGTCAAATTTAATTAAAAATAAGCGGTTGAAAGGTAAAATGAATAAACGCAGCCATTATTTTAATCATATGAAAAACGAAAATAAAATAAATAATACACTTAACCAGTAGGGGTATTAAGGTAAAATCGTCAGGAGCTGCCTGGTGTTTAAAGAATTGGGCGGGTAAAGAGAGAAAGAAGGAGGTCGAAGCAGAGAGAGGCAGAGCAAGTTGCAAGATGGCCGTTAGACTCTCTCTCCCTCTCTGCAACAGAATTTTCAGAATCAGTTAAAGCCCATGAACAGAAACTCATTTTTCCCTCTCACTCTCTCTCTAGAAAACCATATGATCAAGAGGAGAGAGAGAGAGTGGGAGAGTTTGATTCTAAAGAAGAGAAATCTTGAAGGTGATCAAAGCTCAAAGGCTTGATCAACCATGTCGATTCCGATAATCGAAGCTTGCAAGAAGAGAAAGAGAAGGCCAAAGCTCTTCGCTTTCAACGCATTCGGAGATGAAAGCGGAATCCCCAGATTCCGATGCCCTTTCCGAGACAAAGTTCGAATTTTTCTTGAAGAATGTGCAGAAGTCGAAGACTACCAAGTCCTTGGAATGCCAATTTGGTGTACTCTCCTCGTTCATGAGAACCGAAACCTTGTTATCCCTCTTTACACCATTGAAGAGACCGTCAAGGACTCCCCATTGAAGTCGTATTGCGATCACTGCCGTTGCACAGGTCATTTTTCTCTTCTGGGTTTCCTCAATTGAAGAATATTTTTCCACTCTTTTCTCCGATTTCTCAATTGGGTTTTCTTGATTGAAGAGTTTTTTCCTTTCTTTTGCCTGATTGCTGAACTTGGTTTTCTTGAGGACTTCTTTTTGCTTTCTTTTTTCTGATTTCTGAACTGGGGTTGGTCCCTTTTAATTGGGGCTGTGTTTTCATCTGTTCGTAGTGGTTTCCTTTTTCTTTTTCTTTTTCCGGTAAATCTTTTTTTAATATGTTTGTATGTATAATGTAATCATATTATGTTAGGATTGTGGTCAATTCGTGCCGTCACGTGTTCGTATGCTTTTCTTTTCTGTAGATTTATGAACTGGGTTAGGTTAATTGGGCTTTTTTTTCTTAACTTGATTCAACAATTCTAATTCCAAAAACTAAACATTTTAGTGTCATGTGCACTTGTTTTTTTCTTTTCTGTAGATTCTCTGTAGTTGCACTTTTTGTGGGGATTCTGAGGACTTTTGCTTTTTAGTAGTGTAATTTTGTATTTGTTTTCTCTGCTATCTGAGCTGGCATTGATTCAACTTCGGGTTTGAAACTTGAGGATTCTGTGGAACTGTGTTTGCATCTGTCATACAGATTTTCTTTTCTGTTTTCACACACACAAGACGCATGAATTTCATTTCTGAACTGGGTTTGTTGTTTAGGATGGAGCAACCATTATGTGACCAAGAGGAAGTATCATTTTCTAATCCCAAGTGACAGCAGATGGAACAAGCCATTGGACGAGAGCGTTTTCGATGTTCAATCGCATCTTCTATATGGTCTTATCCATGGCAATGGGTTTGGACACCTGCTCGGCATCAACGGAATGGAAGGAGGCTCGAAATACCTGTTTGGAAGGGAAATCATGGACCTGTGGGATCGCATTTGTGGAAAACTTACAGCCCGGTAAACAACTGAAAGATAACATTAATTTTCTATTCCCATATGTCATGCCTAATTTACCAATCTGATGTCTAATTTCGCGTTTTTATTTTTTTTATTTTTTTTTTTTGCCAATCCATTTTCAGCAAAATTACAGTTGCAGATGCGTCCAAGAAACGATCCATGGAGCTCCGTCTGCTTCATGGTGTTGCCTATGGACACCCTTGGTTCGGTAGATGGGGTTATGGTTTTTGCCATGGAAGCTTTGGTGTCAAGGATTTTAATTACAAAAGAGCACTTGAAATTCTCTGCTCTTTGGAGCTGGACAGGATCATTGAGGACTTCAATGAAACTGAGCAAGCCAAGGAGATCAAGCAGATCATTCGTCTCTACCGAGACCTGAGTGAGACCCAGCTGATAACACTCAATGAACTCCTCAGATTCATGCTCACAGTCAAGTCCCGAGCCGTTGGAAAACCAATCACGACTGCTTCAATAAGTTCATCATCCTCTTCTTTGTTTTCTTCGATTTCAAAGCCCTTCACAAGAACAGGTCTCCTGCACCAGAGCACAAAGCCTTTCATGAAAGACAGTAAACCAGTCAAGTACAAGAAATTCAGTACCGTTATTGCCAACATGGACAGCCGTTGGCCACCAAGAAGACTCGAATTCGCAGCCGATGTGATTGTGGGCGCACTAAAGGAGAAGAAAGAAGACTGTTTTGGTAATGGAGGAATGACTAGGCAAGATGTCCGTGATGCTGCGAGGCTTCACATAGGGGATACTGGTTTGCTAGATTATGTCCTCAAGTCGCTCAACAATGTGATTGTTGGAAACCAAATCATTCGCCGAGCAGTTAATCCTGCCACCAGAATATTGGAATACACAATTCATGAAGTTGGTGAGAAAGTCTCTGAAGAACAAGAACTGGTCTCAAATATCCCATCTCCAGCTAGGATAGTTCCGGGGGTTGATGTGTACAATGATGTGCTTTTCTTGTACAAGCATGTGTTAATGGAGTATCCAGATTCAGAGTTTGTTGACTTGGCTACTCAGACAATTTTGGACACCAAACACCTCGTCAAGGAGTGGCCGTTCAGAGATGAAGAAGATCAGCTCTTGACTTTTGTTTGCAGGCTTCTTCCTAGAAGTTTCGGAGATGGTATTGCCGAGATTGTGCGCGTACCGTTGCACGCGACAATTTCTGACCTAAAAGAAGCAGTGGAGTGCGCGTTAAGGGACACCTACTGCGTGACAGAGGAGATTGAGGTGGTGGAGATTGATGGACTTGAGGAGGTGGAAGATGAGGAGGTGTTGTTTGGGAGGGTGGAATCAGGCACAGAGATAAGGGTGAGGGGGGTTGGCGTGGACACAGAGGGCCCATTGATGCATCAAGGGGGCTGCGACCCCTGGAAGGTTGTGTGCGAGTGTGGGGCCAGGGATGACGATGGGGAGCGGATGGTGGCGTGTGATATCTGCGAGGTGTGGCAGCACACTCGTTGCTGTGGGATCGAGGATGCAGAGACCGTGCCTCCCCTCTTCGTGTGCTCTGCCTGCTGTGACTCTCTTGTCCCGCTGAGGGCTAATCATGAGCCTTCTCCTGATGCTCTTTCTGATGATTTGCTGCTTCTTACACCTCAAGTTGATTACAGTTTGGCAATTGGTTACTGAGATTTGATACAAATTAGGACTATTAGTTTGTTACTTGCTTTTATGGTTCTCTCTCTCTCTCTCTCTCTCTCATGTTTTTTTGGGTGTACAAGAGTCAGTAGAACAGGTTATAGATAATTGACAAGTAGGACTCGTGAAGTAATTCGTTGAGTAAGAAACAAAAACAACGTTTCTTAACACTTTTATTGTATATTGTATCTCCACAGTAAAAGAATTCTTGTTGTAAAGAATGGATATGCATATGAACAAACTTTTTTCCTCTCTATTCCTTCCATTTTGCTGGATTTCACATGTTCAGTGTATAAAAGATACTTTCAACAACGATCACTACAAAGGCTAGGTACTAAACCGGCGGAAATGGTAATAAAAACTATAATAGTAACCACTTTTTTTTCCCCCCTCTCTCTCTCTCTGTTTTTCTTTGCCTGAAATGTTCGTGGAATGAAGAAAATGGTCCAACTTTAGCCCTATGCCCTTTTCAAGATGATATACCGACTATTTTCTGCATAGAATTATAGTTCTAAATCTTGATTTAATAAGAACATAAAAATATGCAACTTATTATTATTATTTTTTTTTAAAAAGATGTGCAATTTCACATCATCATCCATCTTACAAAAGAAACATGCAATTTTTTTTTCAGAACAAAAAAAAAAAAACATAGTCGAGTATGACCAAACATTTTTGTGAAATTATGACTATCGACCCATCGAAAGAAGTCGAATTCCCAGAACCTTTATTTATTTATTTTTTTTTTTACAAGAGTTAGAAGAGGACATGGCTAAATGATGTGTATTTTTTGAGTAATCTTGACAACTACTAGTTAAAAGTGTATGAGTTAGGATTTTTACTCTTATTATTGATTCATAATCTTTTTAATCAAATAATTATATTAACAAAAGAGTATTTATTAAAAATAAGAGATAAACGTTAGACTCATTTACTTTAAGGGAAATTCTCCATTTTTTCATTATTATTGTTTTTTTTTACTGCTTAATTGGGCCATACTCGAAGCTGTACTTATATTTGTGCATTCATGGTTCCTCCAGCTAAGTTTGATCAAATAAATAAATAAATAAACAAATAAAAAGAGGATTAGTCTCGTCCGTATCCCTAAAGCTTAGGGCCGTTTCTAATTTTAACTCTCAAACTTTAAAAACTCCCACTTTATTCTTGAAATTTTGAATTAGTCACACATTCATAATGAAGGGATAAAATCCCACATTCATAAAGTGATGAGAAGCAAAAAAAAGAAAACTCCTCATATAAAGAAAAAAAAAAAAAAAGACTAGAAATCAGAAGGAAAAAAAAAACTAGAAATCACCCAAAAGAACGGAGACTAGAAATCACCCAAAAGAACTCCTCATATAAGGAAAAAAAAAAAGATTCAATTAAGGAAAGAAATCAGAAGCAAAGACTAGAAATCACCCAAAAAAAGGAAGAAAACTAATTAGTAAAGAAAATGATCAGAACATACCACAGTACATGCAGTCCTTGCAGTAGGGGCCCAAAGTTGAGCTGGTGGTGGTTTCTTCAATGATATAGAGAGGAACAATTTGTTTACGCTTGTAAACAAGATGAATAGCCCAAATGGACATCCCAGAAATCTGATCATCTTCCTTTTTTGCGTATTTATCAAGAAATGTTTTAACCTTTTCTTGAAAATACACACAATTCTCGCCAAACGTTGTATAGAAGTGTTAATGTCTGATACTATTGAAATGGCAAGAAGTGTAAGACGTTGAGCCGGTTTACTTCCTTGATTTGAGTTTTTAATTTGAGTTGAGATGTGATTTTATGTGAGAATTTTTTACTGTAGTAAAAAAGTTAGATGTAACTGTTTCTGAGAGCTTTTTACTATAACAAAATTCAAATTTTAAACTCAAATCAGTTAAATGAACGAGCCTTTATATATTGTATAAATTAATGCTCGCTAATTGAATTACTAATTTAATCTATTATATAAATTAATGCTCACTAATTTAATACATTTGCCTCATACTTTTTAAATTTTTAATTTTAACAAATTACTTTTTTAACTTATAAAATTGTTATAATATGCTTAAATTTAAAATTGATTATGTTAAATTATTATGGAAAAGCACGTTCGACGAAAAAATCGAATATCTCAATTCAAATGTAAATACAAATATTTCAATTTCTCAAATTTAATTCTTTAAATCTAAAAAAAAAAAATGAACAAAATAGGACACCTTGCGACATAAGAAATCATATCGAGGTTAAGCGTAATACTAGTATTACAATCCAATTCCTAAACGTTTAGATTGAAAAGCTCAAACAGAAATAAGAATGATGTAAAAAGTCTTCATACATATAATATATATATATATATATATATATATTATTAAGTTAATTAACTTGTCCGACTACCTAAGGACCTATTAACTTCTGTGTTACTACACTTATCTGATCTTTATTACTTTATCTTTTTATCAAGGTAATCATGTAATTAGGATCATGTCACATAAGCGTTGTAAATGCAAATTTAATTTAAGAGGTGACATACGTAGGATATTATTCATCATACTAATCATTCATTTCACAGAGAAATTATTTATATCAAGTAGACAAGCAGATAATGTCTCAGACATTTCTTGAAAAACATACTCGTTGTAGGGGAGATTTGTACTCACGTAGATAGTTGCAATTACGGTATTTTCAAAGCAAACCACTCTTTCAACATTGTAGATTTTGTATTTAAATTGTACTGACAATTTAATGTCAGTTCACCTTCAAGTTTTTAATTCAATTTACTTTAGTTTTATGCTCTAAGTTAATTGACTTCTTACGGATCAATTAATTTAATTAATTATCACCCTTCTAAAAATTGAGCAATGTTTCCAAGTAAATCAACCAATTAATTTCACTAATTAACTCGTTAATTTATCCTAAACCTTGTTAACCAATTGTATTAAATATGTTCGTTACTTAAATAATTCATCTTCTAACTCTAATTAATTGATCATTCTAAATAATTCATTAATCATTAACTTAGTTACCTTCACCTTATTAATTTACTTATAAATTTTTAAATTAACCTTAATTAGTTTTTATAAGTAATTTATCCCCAAATTTTGTAACTTTCTTGGTCTCTAGAATCATACTTACGCCTAACTCTAAACTCTAAACTTCCCTAATGGTCGGGTTAGTTCGTATTAATTTCAGGCTTTAACCTCATCACCTAGGAGGTTACCTTAGGTAAACCTAAGGATCTTTTATATGGGCCCATGGCCCCATTTGGTCTCCTTACCTTAATTAGGTCAAACTAATAGGAGTTGTTCTTTTGCAACGAAACTCAGAAAAAGTTTAAACTCAAGTTACAATTTTATTTAAGTTCATGTTCTTTTGTAAAATTTGAGTTTGAACTCGAGTTTGGAGCTAAACTCAAGTTCAAGTTTCACTTTCAACTCGAGTTCATAAACTCGAACTCAAGTTAATGAACAATATTTTTTATTTTTAAAAATACCATAACTTTTTCGTTTTAATTCTGATTGAGATGATTTTTTTTCTATGCATTCACAACAAAAAGACGAATAAAACCCCAGCCATATACTCTATTAAAATTTTTCATCACCATCGAGTTTTTATTAAAATACTATTTAAATACAAATTTAAGTTTTGACCCATGCAAACACAAACTCAAATAAATTTTCAATTCAAATCATAACTCAAATGTGCACATCCAAACACAAACTCAAGTTATAACTCAAACTCAACTCAAGATCATCACTCAAGTCACCCTAACTCAAAAATACAAAAGAACAACCCCATGGCCACTTAAAGAAATCTAGGTTGGATGGGAGTTTCCAGCCTCGGTTGATAATTTTATGCTTTGAAAAATTACCGTTTTTACCTCTAGCGGGTGTCGACAATTCTAAGTTCATAAATGTAAGATGACTGCCCTTGAAAATCGCGAGTTAAAACTCGAAATTCAATGTCCATTTGACCATTTTACCCTTGAGGTCAAAATGACCATTCTACCCCTAACAATTTTCTAGGTAACGATATTTAGGGGTGCTCACAGTTTGGATTAGTCCTAAACCGTTAGGTTTTCAAACAAATCCATTAATAACGGTTTTCAAAAATTAGACCGGATCAGACCATTAATAAGATGACACCGGACTAGATCAAACTTTTAACAAATGGTCTGGTACGGCTAAAACGCGGTTTAGACCGTTAGTGTGTATGTGTTTTTTTTTTTAATTAGTAAAATCATATGTTGCATAATACATATTGTCATTTAAAATTAACATTCTAAAAGTTATAAACAAAAATAATATGTAGTCCTAAGTAATAGTCTATAACTATTAAACAACAACACGCTAACATAAAAAAAAAATAAAAACAACAACAGGCAATCCAAAATAAAAGTCTACAACTAGTAATATTACAGTCATCTAAAACCGAAAGGTAACAAATAATAACAACATGTAATCTAAAACAAAAGTCGCAATTAATAATAATACAATCATCCAAAGTCTAAATGTAAATAACAAGGTCACCCAAAGTTTCAATATAAATAAAACATTAATCCAAAGCAAACATAAAGTCTAAATTAGGGGTGGGTAGGTGCAAAAGGGAGGAGTCAAAACTACGTAATATTGATAAAAACGCTCAAAAGTTATTTTTTATTTTTATTTTTTAAAATATATATTCTTAACGGAATGTCTGGTCGGGTCCGGTCCAAACCATTAGATAAAAACTGTAAATTAGACCAGACCATTAAGAAAATGATCCGGTTCAGTTTCAAAACATTTTTCAGCAATTCCTACATGGAAAAAACCTTCGGTCCGGTTTGAACCGGACCGTGCACCATCCTAGCGATATTCCTTGGTTATGATTTTCCTATATTGTGGATTTCAGCCATACAAGTACAACAAACGATTACCACCGAGGGTTGTGTAGTAGTGGTAAAGATATGTTTGTTAGGTCTCCTTTGCATGGCCATCTAGGGTTCGAGTCTCCATTCCCGCAGAAAGTTGCCCTGCCCCTTTAAGGAGATTAAGTGGGCCTCAGTGGTCATACCATAGGTGGGGGGAGTGAAAATTAGGTGAACAGTCGGTAGAAGATTAGTTTAAGTCCTTTCCACATACTCGATAGTACCCTAAATTACTGCTATAACTGAAGGGGCTAAGATACATAATGTGCACCACCAAATCTCATTATTTTATCAGCAAAAAAAAGTACAACAAACAATTGGTTGTAGCTTCAAATCCCCTCCCTGACTAGTCCTACAACATGTATAAATAGATCGTGTAAATGTTGCCAAAGATCATTAACTAAACCAGACCTAGATAGTGACCATTGTATTGCTTGCAAGGTTGATCTCAAACCCAACCTTGAATTTTGACCTTGACCTACATCTCAAAATTTGACCTCAATGCCTCTTCAGAACTCGACCTTAGACCTAGACTCCAGGCTCAGTCTCAGATCCCAACCCTACTCCTACCCCGGTTTTCACGTTTTGATATTATTGATAAGTTTTATATTTTTTCCAATACGATCTTTCAACTTAAACTATATAATACGATTAAATACATAATTTTTTCGTATTAGATACCATAGTACGTATTGTATTAAGTTTGAATTTCGTACGAAATTTTATGAAGTTTTCGTATTCATGCATATTATAGATATAGGGCAATCCAGATTCTCAACATAGCATGAGAAACAAAAGAAAAGAAAAGAAATGGAAAAAAAAAAAAAAAATCCCTCGCTTTTAAATAGATTAAGCATATACTTAGCCATGTAAAACAAAAATAAAAATGTTTGTTCTTATTAATTAGCAACAACAAAAAGAATCAGCAAAAAGAAAAAAGAAAACAAAAACATGCTCATCCGTACCATCATGAATTCACTCTCTCTCGTCCCAGCACTACATCCTTGAGAGAAATTAAGCTTGGAGTATGAGTAATAACTTGGAAGTTATCAAACTTACCATGATAATACTTTTTATCAATGGCGTTACTAATGGGACGTTTGTTTCTTATATCCATCCCTGATTTTAAATCATAATTCATGGTTATTTTTTCTCACAAAAAATACACGTAAAACGAAAATAATTTTAAATCATGATTCTGAATACATAAACCAAACGCCCTCTAAAATGTTTGCGTTGGAGGAGTCCTCCGTCGTAGTAAATCAGTGCATATTTAGGATAAAGAAACATAAGTAAATTTCATAAATGGTCCTTAAACCTTATAGTTTGGCTATGTTTCAGCATGCTCGTTAAATTATAAAAAGGGTTCGTTTCACCCGTAAAATATGAAAAGTGGTTCAATCCCTAAACTAATGATATTTCATAAATGCACACTGAACTATTGATTCTGTTTTAATTTTTTTTCAATTTTAAAATATTCGGGAGCAAGTTCACACAAAAGTGATGATATACTATACATCAAAACCATACAAAAACATATAGAGATAGATATATGAAAAAATAGGGGCAAATAGAAATAAAAAATAAAAAAAAATAAAAAAAAAACAGAGAGAACAATGAAAACAACGTCAACGTCATGCAAATAAAGAGAGTGAACAATGTGACATCATACCAAACAAAGTGGAAATTGGGATTGATTCTCGCCAGCAACTAATGATTCTAACAAAAGTATTGCCTCTGATCAACTCTCAGCCGATGCTGAAATTCTAAGAGAGGGTCTAGAGCATATCAGTAAATATTATTTGACGTAAAGCATTAATAAAATCAGTATTAAATCAAAAACTGGTTACAATATTAATTTTGGTTAAAATGGAAAGTCAATATGCAAAATATGATCAGAAAAAATCAGCCCACGGTTACAGCAAATGATCATATAAGGAATGTGTCCAAAATAAAAATAGGAGCATATTCAATATTACATGTGCCCTTATTATTTAAAAGTGGATATATATTATATATAAATATATATTTTTAGATTCAACGTTTCCAAAGTAAAATTTTTATGTAATTATTTTGTAGTTCAAACCAATAAACGGGCCTTAAGTTTTCTCAAATTATTTTTAAAAACTAATCCACGAACCAGAACGAAGGGCTCCCAACAAAGAAGAAAAAGTGAAACGAAGAAGAAAAAGAAAAAAAAAAGATAGTTTTAGTTTGAGTTTTATTTTTATTTTTAGTTTTAGGTATTATTTTAGGATTTTTATTTCTATTTCAACAATTGCAAAGAATGCGATTTTATTGAAGATGGGAGAAGAAGGAGAGCTTGAACATTGGATTTTCATCTACAAGTTTTTTATTTCTTACTGTCTTTAATTTTGTGCTTTAGTGTTGTATAATTTCTTAATTGGATTGTGATATTTTACTTTTAATTATGAGTTAATGTCATTTTCTCTAGAATTGTAATTTAGCCTTATTAATGGATTTTCGTTGATTTTGCCTTATGTGATTTTTTGTTGTTAAAATGATATTGTTTATCTTATTAAAAACCTAATGCTCCTAATTACTTGACCAATGATTAGGTGATGATAGGAAATTTGATGAGCTTGGAAGAGGGATTCTAATTTTTGCCTAATAATAAAGTAGCATATGTGCGTATAGAATATGAATATTGTTGGTTTTCGAAACGATTTTAAATGTGGAAACGTGTGTTTAGTGGATCGTGTATAATAAAATTTTCATAAAACTTTGAGATATTCTATATATTACATTAATTTATACACGAATAAATTAGTCAAATTAATTTATTTACCTAACGAATAATTATGACGATAACTTAAATTTTTTGACCTCAAACGTCCTTACTCCAAGTTAGTTTAGAACACCCGAATCCTCCTCGTTAATTCCTTGAATCTACAAAGACGTGTATGTGGGCACACTTGAAACAAAACAGGATTAGCAAATAAACACTCAAGGTTTCCACGAACACCTGACACATGCACGACGTGAAATTTTTAGAGAAAATTTTTTCTTCACACACTCTATAGTATCCGGCCACTATACTAGGAGAGAGCAAAATTGTGTTATTCAAATTTTTGCAATCTCCTATTTATAGAGTAATAGTCAAACTCTCAGAAGAAGTCTAATATTTATCTCTAAGATAAAGCTTGATAATTATATCTCACTTCAAATTTGATTTTGAAACAAAATCTATTCTCCATCAATTTTGACTCAAATTCAAATTCAAATTTAAGTCAAAATTAAATTAATTTGAATTTCAATTGAACAACTTATCAAATAAGTCAAATGAATAACTTAAAGAGCAAGCAACTGAATCCCAGAGGCATTCACACTGTGCTGTGCATTCACACTATGTGAACACCTTCACATTATGTGAACACCTTCATATGTGTGTTTCAAAATTCAAATTTAAATTTAAACTTAAATAATTACATTATTTAATTTATAATTAATTCTTAATTAATTATCCTTCAGAGTTTTATTAAAAGCAATTTAACATACAATTAAAAACAATTTAACATTTTAAACAGACTAGAAGTTCTTACTAGCATAAGAGGAATCAATTTAATAAGATTAAAGACTTCAGTCGAAGCCAAATAATAGTAGTTTTATATTCTTTTTTTTTATTTATAAGAATCAGTTTTTTTAATTGAAATTCTAAATCTTAATTCGACTCTTAAAGGAATATGATATACTTATCTAAATTTTCAAAGAAAAAAGCCCAAATTAGAGTTTTTTTAAATTGGAATTAGTTTTGGTACTCGGATGCCATTTTCAAAGTTCGAGAGCATCAACAGTGTGTTTGGTAGGGTGGAAAAGAGAAAAAAAAAAAAAAGTAGATGAAAGATTTTATAAAAGAAAATAAAATTTTAAATTGTTTGGAAGAAAATAAGGAATAAAAGAAAATAAAAATCTATAGGCCCACCAATTTTTAATCCTTCTAATTTAAAAAAAAATGAGGAAAAAAGTTTAAAAAAATAAGATATAAAATAATAATTTTAACATTTACCATTCATCATATTTTTATTTATATTTAACTATTATTATAAAATATCTTAAATTTAATATTTACTTTTCACTTTTCTTTTTCATCTACCAAACAATATAAAAAAAAAAATCATTTTACATTCTTTACTTAAATATTTTATTTCTCTTTCCTTCCTCTTTTCTATCCATTACCGAACATATAGTAGATACTAGAAATATCGAATTGCCCTTAATTTTCGATTTGGTTGACTGAATTCACTCTTTAATAAACGTTTTAAAAAAACTTGGCATGTAACCAAATATCCTATTTATTCACTCTTATTTTGGAACCCTAGCCGCATTCGTCTCTCTCCTAACGATTCACTCTCTCACTCTCGCTCTCTCGTCTCTCTGCATCTGATTCCCTCTCAATCAATCTTCTTTGCAGAATCATCGAAATCTCTCTCGAAGAAGGTACAATTTTTTTCTCGCATCTCTTCTCTTCGTTCCTTTTCGTCTCAAGAAACCTGAATTTCTGCTTCTTTTTTCTCTTTCTTTTCTTCGTATTTTCTCGGAAAATTCTTTTGGTCAATCCAATTTTTAGCGTCAAGATGTCGCGAAAAGGTTTGATGGAGCAGGACCTGAATAAATTGGATGTAACTAAGTTACATCCCCTCTCTCCGGAGGTCATATCTCGACAGGCAACGATCAATATTGGTAATTTTGATTTCGATGCTTCAATTTCCTTTAACTCACTTAATGTTGACAGTAATATTTAGTTTCTCATTGTAAATTTTTGTAATTCAAAATTTTGTTGTTGATTCTGACAATTTGGATCTTGATTTTTGTTCTCAGGCACAATAGGTCATGTGGCTCACGGGAAATCGACCGTCGTAAAAGCAATATCCGGTGTTCAGGTCATTTAATTTTTTTTTATTTTTTATTTTATTTTTTATGTTTATCAATACAACGCTATGTTCTTGTTTTCTGCCAAGGCTTATGAATAAATTGTTTGTTTGAGTGGTAATATTGTTAAAAATCCTTTTGAAATTTGGATAAACTGCTTGTATATATACAGACTGTTCGTTTTATATTTTAATTGGGGCTTAAGATTTCATTTATGCTCGTATTTAACTTTCTAATGAATGTAATTCGTGATACTAATTACAGAATTACGAATGTTTTTCGGGTCTAGTTTTGAACACTCGTTTATTTTTTCATATTTGCAGACTGTTCGTTTTAAGAATGAATTGGAGCGTAACATTACGATTAAGCTCGGATATGCAAATGCGAAAATATACAAATGTGAAGATGAACGGTGCCCTCGACCTATGTGCTACAAGTGGGTACAAGTTCAAGTAATGCAATTATCGTACTAGTAGTTATTAACTTTTTCCTTTAATTAAGGGTGTGTTTAGTGTAAGGGTTCAAATCAGGGTGGTTCTAGAACTTTGAACCAGAACCATGATTCATGGTTTGAACTATGAACCATGAATCATGGAACTCTTGTTTGGTTGTGCTTTTTATTTTATGGTTCAAATTAGAAATGTGATCCTAACTTGTGTTTGGTTGTCTTTTTTTCTGAGTATGATCCATGAACAAAATTATTTTTAAAAGGCATCGAAGAAGGAGAAATAAAATTATATTACGCTAAAATGATAAAAGAGAAAGTCAAAGACGTGAGGTGAGCTTCATTATTGAAGCTTCTCCATTATTGCAACAGTGCATTTGGGGTAGGTGACGTGAGGTGAGCTTCATTATTGAAGCGAAGACTGGGATTTGCAACAGTGTATTTGGGTTCTGCTGGACACGAATCAGGGGGGGTCCTGATTCCAGAATCAGGGCCTCAAAAGTCCCACCTGACCTCAACCCTGTTTCAGTGTTTTTGCCCTACCAAACGTGGATTCTTCTATGGACCCAGGGTTAGAACCACCTGAATCCACACACCAAACGCACTCTAAGAATTTCAAACTGTTTGTATAGGGCCTATGGAAGTGGAAAGGAAGATAGTCCTTTGTGCGATGTTCCGGGATTTGAGAACGCTAGGATGAAATTGCTGAGACATGTCTCTTTTGTGGATTGTCCGGTAAGATTATGAATTTCCATCCTTTTAAGGACTTGATATTTTATATTCCTCTTGTAGGATTGTAGTAGGCTGTTTAAAATCTACTTTTTGATCTCAATGTCATGAGGAAAATGTCAGTTTTACTTATCACCCTAAATCAAAGTTCTGGATAGTTTGCCTTAAGCAATTTTGTTTTCTGTTTGCGTTAGTTGTTTATCTAGTTTTGAAGTCTTATTAGAGTTTATTGGTTGCAAATATGGACATATATAGAACCATAGAAGTAATGTCTGGGTTTTTATGTATGTCAAATTAAATTTATGATTATCCGCTTTATTGTTTTACCCCCTTTTAACAGGGGCATGATATTCTCATGGCTACCATGCTTAATGGAGCGGCAATTATGGATGGAGCGTTGCTTCTCATAGCTGCTAATGAGAGCTGTCCCCAGCCACAAACTTCTGAGCACCTGGCAGCTGTTGAGATTATGCGCCTTCAGCACATTATAATTCTTCAAAATAAAGTGGATCTCATTCAAGAAAATGTTGCCATCAACCAGCATGAGTCAATCCAGAAGTTTATTCAGGTAAAGCTCCGATTTCTCCTTCCTCCTGGAATTATTTATCAGTGTTGAATATTCGTGGCTTGCTAAACAATTTTTTCTATCAGGGAACTGTTGCGGATGGTGCACCAGTAGTACCTATTTCTGCTCAACTGAAATATAACATTGATGTTGTGTGTGAGTACATTGTGAAAAAGATCCCCATTCCAGAAAGGAACTTTGTCTCTCCTCCTAATATGATTGTTATCCGATCATTTGACGTCAACAAGCCTGGGTTTGAGGTTGATGAGATAAAAGGTGGTGTTGCTGGTGGAAGTATTCTCAGGGTACGTGGGTTTTTTTTTCCCCTCCCTAATGTGTCTGCTTAAAGTGAGTAACCTTTCAAGCAGTACACATGCTTAGTGTGCATATTAGGATTATGCATAGTTTTTTGAGCTAATTAAGCTATAACCTAAGTTTTTTACTTTATACGTTGCATCATGACCAATAAGAAATCTACGTATGCACTTGTTATCTGAAAAATTTATCACCAACTTTTGACATCCTTTTTTTGTAGGGTGTTCTGAAAGTGAACCAATTTATCGAGGTTCGTCCTGGGATTGTGGTTAAAGATGAGAGTGGAAACATCAGATGCACCCCAATTTATTCCAGAATTGTTTCACTCTATGCTGAGCAAAATGAGCTGCAATTTGCAGTGCCCGGAGGCCTGATTGGTGTTGGTACAACAATGGACCCAACTTTGACACGTGCTGATAGGTTGGTGGGACAAGTTCTTGGTGAAGTTGGATCTCTTCCTGAGGTTTTTGTTGAACTTGAGGTAAGAAACGCAATTGCAAGAACAATTTATGTGATTTGTTGATCGACTTGACTTGTATAATCTTGTAGGTGGCCGTTACTGTAATTCGTTGTTCTTTGTCTCTGTCCAGTAGCAGCTAAATATTGCTCTGATTTTTCAGGTCAACTTCTTCCTTCTGAGAAGGCTTTTGGGTGTGAGGACAAAGGGCTCAGAGAGGCAAGGAAGGGTCTCAAAACTTACAAAAGGGGAGATCCTCATGTTGAACATAGGATCCATGTCTACCGGGGCTAGGGTCCTCGCTGTAAAAAATGATTTGGCCAAGCTGCAGCTCACATCCCCAGTTTGCACTAGCAGAGGAGAGAAGATTGCACTCAGTCGACGAGTCGAAAAGCACTGGCGTCTCATCGGATGGGGCCAGATTCAAGCTGGAACTACACTTGACGTCCCGCCCTCCCCCATCTGAGCTGCCTCTCTGCATACGTTTAACACAGAAAAAGTCGAGAAAACCAGTATTAAAGTTTTTAAGGTCAAGGGAGAAAGATGTGGGAAGGGCGACAATTGTTGGGAACCATTTTTGTGAGATGGAGAAGAAAACCTTATTTGGATAATATTTTAGATGTGACGCTTAGCGCCAATTGTGAATTTGAGCCTTCTTTTTGCATTCTGATCGTTGAGTTTTTGGTGGTTTGTTTAGAACCATGCGCCGAGATTCTTTAAAACTTCATTAGCAATTTGGTGTCATTTTCCTGTCTCGTTTCCTCCGTGCATCTCAGCGTTAAGTGCAAGAGCCAACTATAAGTTCTTAAATGATGGAGCGACATCACATATTTAATATTTTTCACTAATATTTATTAACAAACTAATAATTGTCCCTTTTTTTGTTTTGTTTAAGGATTAAATCTACAACTTTAATATAGGAATTATTTCTTAATAGAGAGAGAAAGTTCAGGGTTTTTATAAGGTAAAATTAATGATTTCCATCTAATATTAGAGAGACTATTTATGAGATTTTAGTGTAGGGACTATTTACAAGATGACTAGCTTCTATAAAGAAGAAAAAGTTAAGGACTATCTACGAATTTAACTTTAAATTAATTAGGATCTATTTGAAAAATGTATTTAAATCATGATTTGGATTTTACTTCAAATTCTTTATGAAAGAACTATTGGTCAGAAATTTTTTTATTTAAATTCTTTATGAAAATAAAATACTATAACATAATTATAATTTGAGTTTTGAGTATATGTACTAAACAACTTCTTAATACCTCAACTAATAGATAACAGATTTCTTTGATTCCAAGCTATAGGGGAAAAATAACGGAAGGCTACACCTGGATAGATCAGGGGTCCTAGAGAAACTATTTAATTATTTATTAAGGGAAGGCTTCGAGAGCATTCCCTATATACAGTCACACTCCTTTCAAACAGTGATGAAGTTAGAAAAAATTTCCGGGAGGGGCTTGAATAGCTTAAATTTTTAACTAAATTAACTGTGGAGTATTATTAGAAATAAAATTAAGAATGTAAATGAAAGATTATAAATATTCTACATAAAATATAAACTTAGTATATTTTAAAGGAGTACAATAATATAAATTTTATATCAAACTTTAGGGTACAAATAAAAACTTTTAAAAAGTTAGCACAAAATTTATAAAAGATTTTAAAAGGGGTTAAACAAGAAAATAGAAGGCAAAATAATGATTTTTTTAAGAATATTAAGGAAGCTAGATGGCCCCGGGGCTGCAGCCTCCTCTGGGCCAAAACTAGCTTCGTCTTGGCTTTCAAATATACAAATATACATATATTTATATATAGAGTCCTTTCTGGATTAAAGCTAGCTTTGTCGCTGCTTTCAAATATACATATAAACATATATCTATATATCTATATATAAGAAATGTGGAAAATAGTAGAAAATAGGTCAATATGAAAAGCTTAAGAAAGTATATAGGCCAATTTTTAGTTATAGAAATTAATAGGCCAAAACTTGTCAAGTTATGATTTATAACCAGATAAGTTATGGACAAACTTGTCAAGTTATGGTTCATAGCCAGACAAGTTATAGACAATTATGGACAATAACTTGTCAAGTTATGGTTCAGACAAGTTATGGACGAAAATAGTAATTTGGCCTATTTATTAACTTATGTAAACTATTGACCTATTAATTTTAATTCATCTCAAGTCTTAGCCTATTTTCTTCTTTCTCCCAAGAAATGTTAATGTGTACTTGCTACAATACATTTTTTAACTAAAACGATATAGTTGCTACAGTACAGTGCATTTTTTTATCAAACCTACGTCGTTTTGGTTAGCGTGTTCTTTTTATTTTATCTTTTTTTTTTCATTTTAATCCCTTTTATCTTTTTTTTAATTTTTATCCTGAAATTTTATTTTTCTTGTCTTAGTTCTTTTTATCATAAAACTTATTTTTTATTAATCGTCCCAAAACTTATTTATTTTTTCATTTTGATCCTTTTTGACCCTTGTTTTATTTTTACCCCGAAACTTTATATTTTTGTTTTAATTCCTTTTATTCTAAAACTTATTTATTTATTCATTTTTATTTTTTTTTTATTTTTTTTTTTATAAGCTTCTTATCCTAAAATTTTATTATTATTTTTATTTCGATATTTTAAATTCAGATATTATATATTTTAAATAATACTATGATAATTGAAACTTAAACAGACAATTACTCTCTTTGTGTTATGGACACAGTCTCGTTCACTTCGCGGATTTGAGTTTTCAATTCGAATTGAGATGTGATATTTTTTGAGAGTTTTTTACTCTAGTAGAAAAAGTTAGATGTGATATTTCTGATAGTTTTTTACTGTAAAAATATAAAACTGAAAACTCGAATCGGTGAAATGAACAATGCCTACAAATCACTGTTTCAGAACATTCAATCAGTGCATGCAAACCCTACTAGATACGGAAGGAAGAAGAGAGCTATCAGCTGAGTCGCAATCCAAGTTCAGACAAGAAATTGATTTTCTTGTTTCTCAGTGGCGAGCGGCCCAAATCATGTTGGAGATCGGGTGGCATAACGGTGGTTCTCGCCGTGAGACTGAGGAACGTCTCTGCTCTGATATCTTCTCTTGGTTCACTCAACCTCATGATCGTACGTAATTTAAAATTTTTGGTTTTTTTTTTAGTAAGAGCAGCTCATGCCCTTCATGTTTTAATTATCAATAAATTGGCTATTTTTTATTTTAAAAAAAAAAGTTAAATAGGAAGTTAGGAACTAAATTTGCCTAATTTCATTTAAAGAAATAAACAATGATAAATTTCTTCCTCTGCAGCCACTCTGTTGTCCCAGAACTGGGCCCGGATGTTAAGTTCTCTTATGCATCACGCAAGGCAGTGTAGGAATTTAAGGAGGCAAAAGCTGTAAGTCTTAAGGAGTTTTAAGATCTTGTCAATCACTCTATGCTGTCAGCTGAAAGTCGCTGCAAATTTGCAATTGTTGCACTTCATTGTTGCAGTGTTTGTGATTTGTTTTATCAATCAATTATATAAACAAGAGACGCTGCTAACTTCCTTTGTTTAAAAACTGAAGAGATAGCGAAAGTAACTTGGAATTGGTTAATACTTGCAAATTGCAAATGAAATGGCTTAATGGTGAGCGACATTTCAGATGATTTGTACTAAAGCTTAGCCATTTACTTTTATAGTTGTACTTATCGTTTTTATATACTGAAAATCACTAGTGAAATCTTTTTTTTTTAAACAAATTTCCAATAGTAATAATCACTGTGACTCATATAGATATAATTGACGTAATAACCATTACTAATCATAAGCTTGACTACATTTCATGTGTTCCTAATCGTATAGTGAATTCTGTTTTTAGAGGATCAGGAGCTTCTTTGTCTTTGTTATCTTGTGAACTCTACATTTTGCATCCGAAAACAGCTCAGAAGAAGACAACAAATGAATCAAAACCCATAGCAAATTGAGATACAGACCAAGCATGCCCCTGAATATTTAACACATCACTAAAAGAACCACTAATTCAACGGATTTTAAAATTCAAGAGGTCAATTGTCAAGAATTTTAGTTCATGGACTGAATTGTCAAACACGAAAAGTTGTAGGGGAATTCATGAAAAAAGCCTGAATTTAATTTACATTTGAATAAAAAACTAATTTTTTTTCATCCTTTGCTGTCCAACGAAAGAAAAGGATGCTACAATTGGTTTTCAACAGTTGTACACATTTCAACCAGCTAATTGATAGCGAACTCTTCCCTAAAGTATTTGAAAAGGAGAATAGAAGAGGATACCATTGATCACTTACTATATTATATAAATGGAGATATATATATATATATATATATATATATATATGACACACAGATGAGGATTTTTATACATTCTAATTGGTGTTACCAAAATAATACAAAGACTATTCTCCAACAGACTGCTTTGAATGTGTTTCACCCACTAGGTACAGCTTCTGACCATCATTGATCAAGTCTACATCAAGAATTTTTCCTGCATCTTCTGATAAAATACAAGAAACACTTGAAATTTCTAGTTGATCTGCTGCTTTCTTAATAAGATCTTCAATGGTGTTTGGGACCCACAACACAATCCCAGGTCTTCTATCTTCTTTAGGATCCCAGGGGTGGAAAGGGAACACTGTGCATTTCTTTTGGTGCGCTTTCTCTGCAAGTACGCAATGAGGTTAGGACATATTTCGTCAAGAACCAGTTGTATTATGATAGTCTAATGTTTTGTAATTTGTAATTTTTTTTTGTTCTGATCTGTACCTTTATCTCCAGCGTGGTACGGGAAATCCAACAACTGAGCAGCCTTTGCGTCTTCAAGCAACTTGATCAAATTCTTGTTTCCGCACATCCTGCCTTCATCGAGTGGGGTGTTTCCCCATCTGTGGAATGGAAAATCAATGATAAAGTAATTGCTTCCTTTCTTTCATAGCTGCATTAAACAAAATCTCGCAGTGATACCTGTCCTTAGAGAAAACGCTGGCCCCGGCTTCTAACAGCAACTTTGCCATCAAGTACAGTCCTTCTGAGGCAGCTATGTGAAGTGGGGTTCGGTGGTCATAGTCTTTGGAGTTTGGATCAATGCCATTTGCCAATATCCTTTTAAGAAAGTCTGAGTCTCCCCTAGAAACAGCAGTGCACAGAAAACTACCCGCATTGTCTATCTTCAAGGAGGCGCCTTCTTTCACAAGTAAAGATGAGACTCGGTCATGTCCATTCTTGAGGGCTTCCAGCAAGGGCGTGTTCCCAAAACTATCTGAGGAGATATACGAGCCAATTCTCAAAGGTCACAACGCGAATGAAAGAAAAAACGGGCGCTGTTCGTAATAGTTTAAGGTTGTCACAAAATTTACCTTTAGTATTGACATCCACTCCTTCCTGAATAAGGAAAAGTGTAATGTCTTCATAGCCTCTTGATGCAGCAAGATGCTGTAGAAAAGCAAAAGGCACAAAAAGCACAGGAGAAATATATGTTCAAGAATTTTCGAAAACTAGAACTAGCTAAATGACAAGTCTTTATGGGGTCTTTTCATAAACAAATGCGGACCTACTATTTAAAATTCATTCAGGTTTATATAGCGCAATCACAACCATCGTTGAAAAATTTTCAGATATATTATGTGGTAGATGACAGTTTTTTTTATTAAACGGCTCACAATTTTTTTTTTCCCCATCATCCCATGACCAAAAATGGGATGTATATACATACATATGGAAGTTATACCGATTATATACAAAGTCTTTCAAACAATTAATTAATGCGCGTTAATAAAGATAAGAACTTCAGACGTTAACAAGTAGACAGTTACCAAGGGTGATCTTCCATCATAATCTGTCTTGTTGGGGTCAGCTCCAGCTCGGATGAGACCTTTTAGCTGATACAGATCACCATGATAAGCAGCACTATTGACTTTCAAGGCAAGTTCAGCTTCTTGTTTCCCAATATGAAACGTAATGTCCGATTCCAATTGCTTAACACGGATGTTAGATTCTTTCCCCTGTAAGCATGTGGCCAAATTCATCAAGCGTTCAAGATATAGAGACAGAGAGAGTAGAATATTCTAAGACTGACAAAATTCAGGCAAATACTTATTTTACTAAACCATAGTAGTCATTAAAATAGTAATATTACCTCCAAAAGGTTGTTCAATATTTTCCTACCATCGTGAAAGTATATGTCAAGGATATTTGTAAATGATTGCTTATCGATTCGGAGAAGCCTACATAGTTCGCATACGCGAACGGTGTATGGCTGAGGAATGTTGCAAAGAATTGAAATTATTCCAAAAGAGCTCTTGGGTTGTAAAGAAGAAATAGTTTCTTCTGAGCCATCTTCTCCTATTCCAACTTCCTCCTACACAAGATAAGAGTGGTTCTTTTAATCTCATTTAAAAGAACCTCAGAGATAAAAACATATGTATCCGTTCTTGGGACTTTTCAGAAATGACACGAGATTAAGTCAAAACTACATTTGATATGGATGAAATATATGGCTGCATTGCATGTTAAAATTTGAGATTTAATGAATGATTGATATTTGACATTTGGGATATAGAATCTTACCAGCGCACCTTGACAGACAAAATAAAGTTGATCTACAACATTTCCTTGTTCCATTATCACTTCACCTGGGAGGAAAAACTCCTCATGCACCTTAATAACCTGCAAGATGAAAAGAAGAACAATTATTTTGCACTTAGATAAACATCAGATTATTCTTAATAACCTACACATTTATCGGCCCCATTGTCATTTCATGTGGTGTCACAGAGGAAGACATCAGTTAGAATGCCATCTGAACTTGACATGATACAAAGATTATTCTGGAAATGAAAAACACTTACAGTTTTTATTTGAAAAGCAAGTTACAATTACAGTTCTTCTTTTAGCACATTTGAAATCTAATAAAACTTGGAAAAAAAAAAAAAGAAAAAAGAAAACAGAAAAATACTTACAATCTGATTGATGAATTCTGCAGAGCATCCCTTAAAGAGACAAACATTTTCAATGGATGGTAAATACAGAGTCTGGGAAATCTGAAATTGAAAAATAAATTATAAATCAAACATTGCAGTGATCCAAAATTCTTGAACAAAATAAAGAACAAATCAATTAATGTACTGAATAACAAAAAACACTGTTTAGGAAAAAAGAAATGCCTTAACATAAGTAAATGGATAATATATAGGTGAGGTAACACAAAATTCTTGTCCCTATTTTTACCTTAGCGCGAATCGAAATGGGGATGTCCTGAAGAACAGCAGCGTCTGTGTAGCTACTCTCATACTGCAAACGCACGTGGCCTTTTATCTGATTCCTGATATCCCTCCCAAGTCTATTTCTGTTCATATACTTGATGAGATCTGTCATTTTGTCTCGAAATTTTTCTGTCTTTGATCCTTTCACTATTAATGCTGTCATGTTACCGATCAAATATGCACCAAGAATCATGTCAAATGACACGTATATCATTATGAATATCATTTCTCTCAAATTAACTGCATGTATATCTCCATAACCTGCCACAGAAAGACCACTATTATGCATTAGTGAAAGTAATAAACCTACATGAGAAGATAACTAGCATGGTCTTTCTTATTGTTTTAAATCGCACACTAATCTTTCCATACGTTTGTTTCATAGGTTCGAACCACTATTCATACTTTTTTGCCACAGTTTTAATATGCTGTCATGTGTTACAAATAGCATTCCTTCAACTAAAATTAGCACTGAAAAGAGAATTTCGTACCAACAGTGGCCATGGTGACAATGGCAAAATATAAGGACGTCATGTAGCGCTTCCATAAATCAATCTCTCGAAAGTGTGAATAGCTATAGTCACCCAACTTCAAACTCCCAATCCAAGTATAACCTTCTTTAGAAGCAGGCAGAGTGGTTGCCAAATAGTAGAAAATGCAAGCCGCTGTATGTGTGCAATACAGTTCAACAACAATGAGTTTTACAATCCTAGTGAAGAGGTAATTGATTCGTATGTCCTTCTCCAAGTTCTGGAAGAAAGCAGTTACTTTGCGCACTCTGCTTAGCCTGATCCATAGAAGATATCTCACGGCCTCTTTTCTCCCGCATGTCTATTCACAAAAGGATTTCTTTCTGTGATTACAAAAACTGAAGCGAACCAAAAGTCGTAATTGATAAACTTTGGTTTGGAGAATCATTGTCATTTATATAGCAAATCGGGACAAATTTCTTAAGTGACAGCATAAACTAGAAAATGGTTTCACTTAGACTAATGTACACATGAGTTCCTTCTTTAAAATACAATATTTATGGCACATCATGAGTTTCTTGTACATGGATATACTTGAAAATATGGACCAACACATAAACAGGCAAAAGTATGAATGATTATGATTATATACAATTAGAAAGAAAAGAAGTACCTTATAGATAATATCCCAAGGCAAACAACCAAGCAGATCAATAACAAAATGTGATTTCAAATACCTGAGGAAAACATTAAATAAACACTTAAACATCAGTAATTCTATACACATGCAATTGTCAAAGTTGCTGCTTATAAGAGGAAAAACTATTATTATCTAACCGTCCAAAAGAGAAAATATCATATAAATGAAACAAGTACCGGAGAGCAATAGGGTTGCGCTTACAGACCATACGGTAGGTCTGACTGTCTCGGTAGGCGACGAAGAACTGTAAGACGATGTCGACGAGAAATGCGATCTGTCCCACGATGTCGAGCACAAAGAGGTCTTCGTTCAGTCCTCTGAAGAAGCCAAACTCCAAGGGAGTGAAGAATGAAGAGTACACTGCCCATATCAATATGAACTTCTGCCATACCCTATACCACCTGCATGCAATGCATTTTGCCTCAACATTTATTTTCCTTTCCAAACAAGAAAGTGAAAGAAAATGGTATTAAAAACAAGTAATGAACTTTTCGTTAACGGAAGAAAAGAGACTGATCTTAACCTTCTTCAATAACGACATGTTATGAAAGATATTTCAAAATAAATAGTAGTTATCTAAAGCAAGATAACTAGGTTAAACCAACCACTATATCTCCTTTTTCTCCCCTTTTTTTTTTTTAATATTTGACGTCACAGTTATGTTCGTATATAGCTTGTACGTATAATAGTATAGTGTGATGACAAAAAATAATCCATGTAATAGAGAAAACATTATGATTATTAATATTAATTAAGTATCAGTATAGTTTAGTAGTGCTTCAGTAGAAGGCTTCTTTGTAGCTGTAACTACTAGTTTTTATAGTTTAGCACATTTTAGGAAAATTAATTAAAAAAATGACAAATAAACATCATTTGAAAGTGAAAGATGGTAAGACATTAGTGGATGTTTTACCACTGACCAGTAATCTTGTATCCAAATTCGTTATTCCCTGGTTTATTCGTATATTTTAAACAATAGTATTTGGTCATTAAGGACTCATTTACCATTTTTACGTAAATTTATCCCAAAAAAAAATGATGCTACCTAGACCTAGACGTAAATATTTTTTTCTTTTTGTTTGAAATTTCTAATATTATACCCATTTGGCAAACAAATTAAATAGAAAATGAGGCATCGAAAATCCAAACCACCAAATTTTGAGCTTTTTCTAGCTAATTATCACTAAAACAGAAAAGTGAGGCAAAACGGTTAAAAGTCACAACACGTTGTTTTAGAAAGTTAAACCTATATAAATAATACTCCTACCAAACTAGCTTTTTTTTTTTTTTTTTTTTTTTTCTGCTCATATATCACAATACATATATCCATGATAACTACATAAACATATATACATATATATCTACTATAATCCCTCAAGATTTACAAAATGCAAATCCAAGACAAATAAATTTAAAACAAACTTTTAAAGCGTATACATACGTATATATTTGATGTTAATCTTTTTTAGCTGGAAAACTGGAAATACTTTACAGCGTCTTAATCTATCACTGTCGGGAAGAAAAAAAATTAGGGAAAATTTCTTATCACGTCTTTTCTGTCATTATACGTTCTAATTATATATAATAGCGAGTTTTAAGTAGAACCTAATTAAAGTCAAATGAAGATATTGTTGTGCAAAAACTCGGCGTAATAATTCTAGATAGAGACGAAAAGAAGTCTTTCAACTATTTGGTAAAGATCATATCACATATGCTACGCAGCCAAACTTGGCATCCCGAGTGTAGAAGGAGAGAGAAAATAAAGAGTTGTGTTTTTTCCCATAATTATTCCTCCACTTAAAATCTGCCACGCAGCCAAACTTTTTTTTTCTTTTTTCCTTTTGTTGAATATAACAATCATTGAATTGTTTGATCCTTTTCTCTAGTCTAGATTATATGAAAAATAAAAACAAAAAAAACATAAAGTATTGCCAGTTTGACACCTTAATTATGAACCAATAGTTATCCAAATGAGGACTTTAATACTGCAACCCAACTACGTTTGACCCTGTAGAACAAATCTCTCAATCACTAAAAATCACATATAATTCCCTAAAACAATGAATAAAAATTATCTAGACTACTATTCTGTTTTTGTTATCTTTACATTTATATCATTCAAAATTTAAGTTTTTGCCAGTTAATTTCAATCTCCGTCTAATGATAACTATTCATGTATGTGTCAAAATCATGGTGGGAACTGGACAATAGATAAGCAACAATGAAATATAGGTGTGAATCGTTAACTTGGCCAACACATATTAGGAGATATTTAGTTGGAAGATTTAAACCATGATTTGAATTATAGTTCATGGTTCGTTACATATTTTCTCTCACATAAAATACACGTAAATTAAAATTGATTCTAATCACATGATTTTAATTCATGAACCAAACGTCTCCTTAATGGTTATCCATTTCTTGCTTCTTTTTTTCTTTTTTTTTTCTTTTTTTTTCTTTTTTTTTTAGACCATTTCTTCCTCGTTAGTCCACCAACATGGTTCGATAGAAGAGACCAAACAAGACAAGTATTGTTGCGTGTAAGTACATACACAGGTTAAACGGGCCCTAATAAAGTAACATTGAGTACTCATTGGCTTAGTTTGGTATTATTGTAGATTTTAAAAAAATTATTTTGCTCTGTTAAAAAAAATAACTGTTATAAAAAGTATCTGAGTGTTTAGTAAATTATAATTATAATAACTGTACTGATTTTAAAATTAATGTAATAGCGTTTCATAAATTATGAGGTTGAATTACTGTGGACAATTAAAAATTACGACTATATTATATTATAATATAATATAATATATATATAATTACGATATAATATATATTTATTATTATATTTAATATAATACAAAAAACTATTATTATATAATATATTATATAACTATAATATGGAATATAATAATATTATTAAAATAATAAACGATTATATTATATTATACTATAAAATAATATATATAATTACAATATAATGTATATTTATTATTATATTTAATATAATACAATAAAACTATTATTAAATAACATATTATATAATTATGATATAGAATATAATAATATTATTAAAATGGTTAATATAATTACAATATTGTAAAACATATTATAATATTACATAA
>NW_010366577.1:859163-867367 GCF_000414095.1 Morus notabilis | reverse complement strand
TTATTATATTATTATATTATATTATATTATATTATATTATATTATGAATCTGAATTTTAGAGTCAGAAGATTGTAAATTTAAAACTTCATTAGAGATATTATGAGTATTTTGAAAGTTTCATTAATTGTACTATGCTGATTTCCGCACAATTTAAAAGCTAAAGTTGCATTTGGGCTACTCTTCAGGTTTGACTATAAATTCTTTAAAAATTCTTCAAAAAACATTTTTAATGAGATTTATTAAATAGTCAAATATGTTTTTCCTACAAGCAGAAGTTGATTTTAAGAGAGAAAAACAATACCAAACCCAACCCTTATATTATTTATGCATTATTATTTTTGTTTTTTATTAAAACTATCAAATTATTAATCCATGAGACAATCTTACCCTGAACCACATGGGATGTTCAGATAATAAGATCCATGTATTCCACATTAGCATTAGCACCTGGATTTTATCATTTTAATACCTAATTTTTTGTATTTGAATTTCAGAATTATTTCAAGCGCCATTCATATATGGTTGAACTGAAATTTGACCATCATGGTCACATTAGTCGAATTGTGGCAATTTTCCACCGCTCGATTTGGAAGGTGGGGTCCATTCGAGACAGCTATTCACTCGGACTGTGACATTATGTGGTACTAAATACTTAAAGCTAAATCAAGCCGTCCATTTGTTAAAATCAAACTGTTCAAAACAATAATATATCCTATATTATAGTTTCCAAGTCCTACCAAATAGTGTGTATTTTGTGGGCCTATCCAGTATCCAATTCCAGTCTTACAGCAGCCCCACTTGTTTAGCGGTGGCGGGAACTAAAAATATTGGGGCGTTTAATTTTAGAGGATACCTGTCAGAAAGATTCATTTCCCGATTCGAATTAAAATTTATGATTTATTATAGTATTTTTTTCATAAAAAATACACATACATCGAAAATAATTCGAATCACATTATTTGAATCTTCTAATCAAACGTTCTCAATTTAAATTGAGATATAATTTTATATATTAATTTTTTATTATAATAAATTTAAATTAGTAAAATGTCATTCTAAATCCAAAAGAAAATTAAAGAAAATAATCGTTATCAATAATATAAATTATTCTAGCTCATTCTATTTATTAAAAAAAAAAACACGAGATAAATTTTTCATGATTTTTAATAGAGTCAAAGGCAATATCGATTAAGTTTTCTTCTTCTACCTCGTTTTCAAATTATATAAGTAGCATCATCTATAACAATCAAATAATATGGAAAAAGAAAATTTAATTAAAAATGAGAGAGAGAGAGAGACTGACTTGTTATCGGGATAAATAACGAGGTCCTTGGAGAGGTCTTTGATGCCATTTATGACATTTCCGCGGCTGAATTTGCTTCGAATAGTGGAGGCCAATCCCAACTCATTCTCGATCAGATTGAATCGGCTTCCTCTCGACGATTTTATCCGATCCCTTATGTCCTGCAACTCGTACTCCTCTTCCCCCTCCGACGACGACGACGACGACGACATGTCGTTTTCTTCTCCTCCTTCTCCGTCATGTCGACGACGACGGTGATGGTTAATCTCCGACACAGCTCTCCCGCCCGCCACAGACAACGACAGCATCGATCTTAATTCCGATTCCGATTTCGCTGCATATACGACACAAAACTTAGTCCCAGTCCCCGCAGCGGCATGGATCAAGATTCCGCGTTGAGGATCTACATGATGATCAGATAAATGGCTTTAATTTGAAACTTTTAAATGTATCGATCCAACATGCGTAGCTTTCGCTTTCATTGCCAGAAACAGAAAGAAAGTTCTGGATCCAAAATCTTTTGGAAACTTTCCGAGAAAGTGAAATGAAATTATATAAAGGAAAGAGATACAGATGGAAGATGAGAGGCAAACCGTGGGGGGGAAATTAATAACACGACTTTTCAGTTTTAGGACTTGTTTCCGCGCTTTTAGGGTCACGAGCAATGGAAATTGGAAAATTACGGTATTGGAGGGAATGGCTCGCTTGGCTGGCGCTCAAAAACTGAAAAGGATGAGAGAGAAAGAGAAAGAATCACGAAAATAATGGGCGAGATAAGAATCACGAAAATAATGGGCGAGATAAGAATCACGAAAATATCGGCTTTCTTATTTGACCTTCTTAAAAGAAAAAAAAAAAAAAAAAAAAAAAAAAAAAGGGCTTTGGTTCCAGGAATTTAGAGCTGAAATGGAACTTGGACGTTGTTTGGTTTGGTTTGGTTGGGGGTAATGGATTTGTGTTCCTGCTGTATTTATACTGCCACTATGACACCATTACTGTATGCTGACGTGGCTTGCAGCTTTTTAAAAAGTCTGCTCTTTTTTCTTTTTTTCTTTGCTTTATTTTTACAAGATCTGTGACTGTGAGGCAAACGTGTTCGCGAATTTTGAGGAGAGTTGTCCTGCCAAATTGCCATTGCCAAAACCAATCATACATTTTTTTCTTATGGAAATAAGACCCATCACTTATAAAATAGTAAGTCTCATTAAATTAAGTTCCATCTTACTTAACGAGACCTATCTTTTATAAATAGTGGAATTTCAATTTTATTAGGATGAATAGAGATTAAGGACACTTCCAATGAAAATTCAATAGTAAAATCTATAAAATAAGTTATTAGAACCTTTTTTTTGTGGAAAATAGATTAAGGACCCATTCGATATTGTATTTAAAAGTTATTTTTAACTTTTTTAAAAAAGCTGCAGTTGGTTACGGTGTTTGGTAATTTTTGTTTTTATCCAATAGTTTTTAAAAACTGTTGTCAAGCAACAGAATTTGAGAAGCACGTAGTTCTTTTCCACAACAATTTCTGTTGTTATTGTCTAAATTTATGAAAATAATATTTATAATAAAACTTAATTCTCAATTTACCTATTTTATTTTTTTTCATACTAAATTAAAATATATTTTTTTAAAATAGTTATTTATATGCTAAATTCTATTCAAATATTTTTAGTAATTATCAAAATGTTTAAAATAACAATAATAAATAAAAAATTTAGTAGATGATAATTTTTTCCTATCAATAAAAATAATTTATTTTTAATAAATATTTTAATTAATAAAATTAAAATTATATTTTTTATATTTTGAATATTGATCATAAAAATAGAAATAAAACTAATGATAAATATGTAGTAAAGTATTTCTACTTTTGTCATCGTGCATCTCCATAGCAATTTTATACACAATTTATCAAACACCTAAATTTATGTTTATTGCATTCACAGCAGTTTTGTAAAAATATTTACCAAATACCTATATAAGTCTGGTCATAACAACTTATTACTAACAACATAATAACAACAAAAATTTTAAAAAGGAAATAAATCAGTTTTTTTTTTTTTAAAGATAAGTAGGGCATGATAAGTTTAAAAGGGAATTGCTTCTTTAACTTGTGGTGTGTAATAAGTAGTTTTTAAAAAATATTTTTGTCTTTAAACGTAATTTTATTAATGAGTAATTTAGTAATAAAAAAAATTTATTAAAAAAGAGTGTAAAAAGTAGTGTGTGTATATCCACACCCTTTGAAAAATTAGTTGCCGGTTATTTTTTACAATTTTGTCCTTACCATTAAAGTTGCATAGACAGAATTACGTTTGAGCCACATAGTAAGTAAAACTTTAAAAAAATAATAATTTCATTAAATGCAAAATATTCTCTTCATTGTTGTTAAAAACACTTAAAAACTAAAATGTTTTACATTTAAGGTAACTATTCCGTAAAAGTAATAGTTACTATAAGTAATTGGGATGTGATTATGTTTGAGAAACTTTTGAAGTTATTCGTCAATTTTAGTATGTGTGATTAAAACTGTCAAAAATTAAATTTCAAGGAGTAATTTATTAAATTAAAAGTTTGGGAACCTAAGTGACACAATACTAATAATTCAGTGATTAACAATATTAATAATCTTTATTTTAATCTAAATTTACTTACTGACACAGAGGAGTAATTTTTATTTTATGTAAATAATAAGAAAGGATAAACAAGAGTAATTCAACATAAACTAATTGTAAAAACCGACAATGTCGAGACATAAATCGAACCTAACAGGGCACTCTATATGATATGAAATCCAATGAAGATACACTAGCCACTAGGATTCCTTAAAAAAATAAAGAAAAAGAAGAAAGATGCTCTAGATTTTATAATTGGTTAGATTTGTATAGTATATATATACTACAAACCTTAGGGTCCAATTTTCTTTTAAAAAAAAAAAGAAAAAAAAAAGAAAAAAAAAGAAAAAAAAGAAAAAAAAAGAAAAAAAAGAAAAAAAAGAAAATGTTGGATCCCGATAATACAGATCATGTGTCTAGTGAAACTAAATTAGCTTAGGTCGAAACCCTTAAATGCACAAGGCGCACTAAATTAATTTAGGGTGTGTCTATTGATGACACTCACTATTTTATTTTTAAGTTTTAATGCACACATTCGTCGCATCTGACAAGAATGATTATAGTGATTCTTGTAGTCATATTACTCGATCCTGCAATATAGTTGTTCACACATTAGCCGTTTCCTATGATTGTAGATCGGTATTGGTGGGAAGATTACGCGAACTATATTGATGTCATAAAATGTCTTAAAAAAACTGACTAGAAAAATCAATGCAGAAATTTAATTTTTGGAGTTTAAGTAACTGATCAAAGTAATTGATCCAATTTATACTTATGCCAACTGGACTTGGATTGTTTAATGTCGTGTGGAATTGGTTGGATATCCAAATTTTTGAAATCCGATCGGATTGGTTTAATTAAGCTAGAAAGTATGGATTCAATTGGATGAATCATCTTATCTTGTTTATGAGAATTAAAACAGAAAAACACAAATAGGCCATCTTAATTTGGAAAGATTAGATGTCAATCAAATTAATGGTCTCCATATAAATTAAACTAAGAAATAAGATAAAATGCCACCCTTTTTTTTTTTTACATGATGTAGGGCTTATATTTCCCATTTTATTAAGAAAATCACGAAACCATCAAAACTTGGTGGACACATGCAAACATTTACACACCCAATCACTTAAACTAGTCTCAAGTGGAAAAATGCCAGCCCTTTGTTTAATTTGTCAAAAAATACAATTCATTTGCCCTAAACAAACCAAAACAGTCACAAGTCATTCAAGTCTTGATTAATTTTCCTAAAGCTCACAAATTAGATTAGAGGCAGAAGCAAATTAGTGTCAGCGTCTTTCATTACGAAAAAACATGATATATAAGTACAAATTAATGTGAAGAAAATTAATGTTTTTTCGTTCAAAGTTATATGGAGAAAAATATTTCAACTTTTTCAAAGTGCATAATTATATTGTACATATGGCTGTTTTGACCTACCGCACTGCCAAGAGCCAAATGGAAGAAGAAGAAGAAGAAGAAGAAGAAACTAAAGATATTGTATGCAGAAAAGTCATAAACCTTGGTTTCTTAGAGAAACTCTTTAATTCTTCATTAATAATACTTGGTGGGTTGCTGACTGAACCAACAACTAGTAAGGTTTTTGAAATATTCAATTCTAAAAAAGGCGGGTTTTATGTCGTATACGCAAAATGTGTATTATATATATATATATATTCAATTGCTTTCCTGTTAGTGGTCGGTGCAAAATATGAGAAATTTGAGGCAAACCACTAATGGAATCCATTTTCTTTATGTTTCATTGAACTAGTTGCTCAAGTTGTAATGGAAAGCCGAACATCACAAACCCCAGTCTATAGTAAGTATTCTACTTTTGTTTTAAAAACATACAAAAAAAACATTATATTCTCTAAGAATGAGCTTTTGTTTTCTCAGCTCTTCATAAAACTAGTGATAATCTATATTAAAAATAATGGTATATGCCACTAGAGTGTTCTTGAATTGGTGTTTTGCTTATTGGCCACACGTATCTTGGTAGTACTAGTGCTGTAGACTCGAGCCAGTTATCATCACTTATGTACATGTGTATCTATATGTGTGTGTGTGTGTGTGTATAATAGTGTTATACCAAACATTATATTGATGCTTTTGAACTCTAATATATTAAACTGAATCATTAGTTGATTACTAACTTTTTGAATCGGTTGGGTTAAAACGTTTATACTAATTACATTAAAACAAGTGTTATTTAGGATTGTTGTAATTCATCATTCCATAAAACCTTTTACAATATCTTTATTTATGATTTGAATTTCAGATTATCTACTATATAATTCTATGTCAAATATTTTATCAAAATTAAGTACAAGCATGATTTGGTATATGTTTTTGGGAATTAAACTCATTCCTTATATAATTAACTCGTTTGTCTTACTCAACTAATTCATATTCATTAGTAGAAGCAAATAATTGACTGACCAAAAGGTAAGAGGAAACCAAATTTTATGGGATATGTAGGTGAGGATTGAGGAATACTCCATCACCAGCTTTTTATCATTCAATGGCATAAAATTAATGAATAAGCTTGAAGCTTTGCATGAACTAATTTTTAATGTGTAAAGATAATAATTTTGAATAATGAATGATATAAAAATGCACTTGGCTCATGGCACCGTGGACTTCCATTAGGATTTATTGTGTGTAAAGGATGGATATAAAATTACATATATAAAAATGTTAAAACAAAAAATTAAGAAGGAAAAGTGAATCAACGGTGTGAATTAGTGGTGGAAATTTTTCGTTTTCTTTTTGTACTTTTTTTTTCTAAGTTGTTGGTGAATTAATTACTATATAGTGTTCCACCAAATCAACTGATTAGTGCCTGCAAGCACATGATCTAAGGCAGAAAGTAATTAATAAATGAAATAGTCGATTCCTATTATTTTTCAAAAAAAAAAAAAATGATAATAATGAAATGAACTAGTTGAGCATCACTTTCTTATTTTTAATATAGTCACCCCGCCATAGTACGTCAACCAAAATAGGGGGGGAAGACTCATTCCTTCTTATAAGAAACAAAAATAAATACCCCACTCAATCTTATCTACCTAGACCTAATTTGCTCATTATTTTGTAATGATTCCTTATAAATCAAAGCTATAAGCACAATGTCCTATTTGGAGCACTTAGGAGCCACAATTAATGAAGTTGAAAAGTTAGGCTTAAGCATAATTTTATTTTATTTTATTTTTAAAAAAAAAGTTAGATTGAAGAATACTATATTTGACGTAATAGTAGCCGGCAGCCAGCTGTACTCTTATGCAGTGGGAAAGCCACTAAACCTTACTTAGAAAAAATGGTTATATGGTTAATTGAAGTGAAATTTAAATTGATCCGAAGTGCTTATGAATATGTCCATTAATTGGTGGATTAGGACTGCCCTAATGCGCCACATAAGCAGCTTATAAATAAAGTTGGTGATTAGTTATTATTTCTCTTGTTAGTTTGCTTATGTCATTCTTTTTGCCCCTATTTTATTTTTCATTTATGTCATTGTACTCCAACTATATGTGTATTTGATTAAACGATCAAATTTTAGGCACGTATATACTCTACATAGCTAACAAAAGGCTAATATTTTTCTTATGCTCGTCCTAGGATAACGCGAAGATAAAAGAGTAACAACCGAGAAAAAAAGGAGATTAAGCCAAAATTAGCATAATGCATAATAGGAAAAATGTCCCAATCCAAAAGACCAAAGCCATATTATACATATATATGGTAATTTTATCCTAAGTAGTGACTAGTGAGAACTAACAATTTTATGGCTTAATTTGGTATTACTTTTCCTTTTCAAAATCAGCTTCTGCTTGTAGCAGAAATTGATTTTAGTGTTTGCCTCAAAAGTGTTTTTTGAATAATTTTTCAAGAATCTACAATCAAAATCAAAAGCAACCTAAAAACAACTTTAGCTTTTAGATTGTACGTGAATCAACATAGTATAATTAATAAAACTTTCATAATACCCATAATACCCCTATTGAAATTTAAAATTTACAATCTTCTCAATCTAAAATTCAGGCTCATAATATAATATAATAGTAATATTGTAAGTAATAATATCATAATTATATTAATAACTCTAATATTATTATTTTATCATATAATATGATATTATAATAATATTATAATTATTTTAATAATATGATATTATAATTATCATATAATTATAATATGATATTGTAATTATTATTTTATAATATATTTTATATTATATTGTATTGATATAATTATATTTATTATATTAATAATAATATAATAA
>NW_010366577.1:837701-859123 GCF_000414095.1 Morus notabilis | reverse complement strand
AATAATTATATAATATAATATATTATGTTATAATATAATATAGTTGTAATTTTTAATTATATTATAACTGAAATATTAATATTTTTTATATCATATTATAATATGTTTTATAATATTGTAATTATATTAACTATTTTAATCATATTATTATATTCTATGTCATATAGTGTGGATCAGTTGGCATGATTTGAGATATTTAGCTTGATCACTAATTAATATCAGACGTTTTCAATTTGTGTCTAGTGTTATTTAATGTATATCCTAATTAAATTGAATACTAGACTATGGTTAGAGATCATCTAGACCAATCTACATATAATCAATTTGATAATTATGCAGAACGAATGGGACAATGATTATAATAAAAGTAGTGTAATTGCTAAGGTATGACTGTAAACACACTGTTTGACAACGAAATATGGATAAGAGCCCATTAATATCAACTGATGACATTTTTATAAGTGGTAATTAGTATCTCTAAACGTGAAGGCACAGGCTGGATTTATATATGTACCTTTTATTATATATATATATATGGGCTTTTTTTTTTGTTTGTTTGAAGATTTATGATAATAATATATATATATATATATATATATATGTCAATTTTAATTAGTAAAAAACACTCTTCTAAGCAACTCAGAAGAACCAGATAACCTAGAGCTGACTAACTCATGAGTCATTTTCGTAATATGAAGATCTATTACTACTGCTATTCTTTGTTTACAATGAATAGATTTTTGTTTTGAATTAATTTACAGACCAAACATCGTTATACACGCTTATTAATGGCACTTGCTTTCAAAATTTGCGGCGGCTTTGTCTGCGCGTTCGAAACTATTTTTTACAACGGTTTTTACGTTTTTTAAAAAAAAAAAAAAAATATGAAACGATATTTATTTAGTAAATATTTTAAAAATAAAAACGAAAACGAAAACAATAATAATAATTTTTGTGAAGAAATTAGAAATTATTGAAAATTATTTTTACTTTTTTGTTTCATATTTTAATACTTATTAATAATATTATAATATATTAATTAATAAATATAATTTTATTTTTTTATTATACTCAAAATAATATTTTAAAAAACTAATTAAATACAATTTTAAAATTAGTCATCTCAAAATAATTTTATTTTTACTTTTTATTACAAATAAAATTATTTTAAAACCAATTCTAATGCACTCATAATTTTGCTCACCTTTTAGGCTTTGTAAAAGAAAAAACACGAAAAAAGTAAGAGATCTGTTAATTATGGCATTCTAGTTTTAAAGGCTTAGACGGGCTCTATTTTAAGTTGAACGTCTAGTCTACCCTTTGCATACATATAATTAATTTTTTTAATTGCGAATTAATATTTTTTTAAAAGTAACGTCTCTTCGATGAAATATTATTAAGAAAATCATTCTACAGGACTCATCGTACTTGGGTGCATTTTAGAAAATCTGCTTTTACTTGCAATCTAGAGTAATTGATACTATTGATCCTTGAATTATTTAAAAAGTTACAAGTTAGTACCCGTTCTTTTACTTTGTCAAAAAGACCCCTTTAAAAGTGTTGGCAATAATCAATGGTAGTTCATAAGCGATTTTCTAAAAATAAAATTAACACATGCACTACTTAGAAGACTTTTGATCTGCAATAATTTTAAAAATAAGAATGAAAATATGTGAGATTACCGCGTATGGTATAAGAATTATAACTTCTTAACTCCTAAAAAGTGAATCACACGGTATTCACTTTTCTTTATTTTGGGATAATTTGATCAGATGCCTGAGAATCCTAAGAAGGTGGGAATCTCACCAACAACCAATAGTCACTCACCATCATTACAGCCACACCACTACACCCATCTTCACAGCCACCGTCCCACATGCTCCGCCAATCGTCACATCCACAGCCCCACTTCGTCGGCCTCCGTCACCAGCATCAAACGGCCAACCGAGCCCCTCGCCAACGTCCCACGACCAGCCTAGCCCCGTGCCAGCCACCATCGTGCAACCCAATTACCATCGACGTCCGTCCCGCGAAACCCATACCCCACCTACCTCCACCGAGCGAGACCCAAACGCCGCCGGCCTCCGTTGCGTGAGACCCAAACCCTACCGGCCTCCGTCGCTCGAAACCCAGATCCCGCCGGCCTCCAAGTCGCGAAACCCAGAAACCACCGCCCTCCGTTCCACAAAACCCAGACCCCACCGGGCTCCGTCGCGTGAAAGACAGACCCCGTCGAGTTCGTGGCGTGAAATCTAGACCTCGCCCGCTGCGAGAATGAGAGGGAGAAAAAGATAGAGAGCGAGAGTGATTATTTTTTTTAAAAAAAAAAATTCAATTAATAAACTTATTTCTTTGATTTTTATTAATTTTAAAATTGTTAGTATTCTTTTACATATATTTTTTGAATGTAACGGTGTGAAATTTATATTCTCTTAATTTTATAAATTTAAAATATTTAAAATTCTAAATTCTAAAAAAAAGAATTGCCTTATATTATTATGAGCAACTACACGTAATAAAATGATATTTTTGAAATTTTGAGACAAAATTCATATACATAATCAAATGTAACAATACATGTTTTTTAAGAATTATATTACCTTACGTTACTTTTCTAATAATATGATTCTTACTAATTACTCGTACCAAATACCCTCTTATAATAGTAGCAATACAACATCAAAATCCCAAAGAAAATATTATTCCTAATATTTAAAATAATCCTAAGAGATAAATGCCAAATAAATCCTAAAGTTAAATATAATTTTAAATTCAACTTATTAAAATAAACTAGATTCTAAATAAATATGGCTTCATGGAACGTGTTACTCTTTAGAGTTTAACTTGAATATAATTCTTGAGTTGAATTTGACTTATAACTTGAGTTAAAGTTGTAATTTGAGTTTGTGTTTGGTAGTGTACATTTGAGTTATAATTTGAGATAGGAATCTTTTTGAGTTTGTGTTTGAGTGAGTCAAAACTTGAATTTGTAGTTATATAGTATTTTAATAAAAACTCAATGCTGATAAAAAATTTTAATAGGGTATATAGGTGTAGTTTTATTCGTCTTTTCGTTGTCAACGCATAGAAAAAAAAATCATCTCAATCAGAATTAAAATGAAAAAGTTATAGCATTTTTAAGAATAGAAAAAACACTGTTCATTAATTTGAGTTCGAGTTTATGAACTCGAGTTCGAGTTTCTCAAACTCGAGTTCAAACTTAAAAGAACATATACTCGAATAAAATTGTAACTCGAGTTGCCTTTTTTTGAGTTTTGTTATCAGAAGAACAACCCCTAAGTTCCCTGGTTACAAAAAAGCTACACTTGTTCCTTGTTCTAAGTGAGGAATAAGTGTAAGCTTTTTGGTGGAAGGATTTTGGAATTCATGGTTGTTCGCTAGGAGAGAGGCAAAAAAGAGAGAAAAGAAAGAGATTGGGCGAACGGATTTCAATCCTTCACCAAACTCATGAATTCGTAATAGGGCTGGCAATCCGGATAGCGACACGACTCGAAACATGCATGAAATTAGTGAGTTTGAGTTTACTATAAATGAGTATGAGTCATAATCGGGTTGACACAATTAATACGAAAATAAATGGATTGGGTTAAGGTTGACCTCCGAACAGAAATGACACGAATTGACACGATTAACTATGTGTGTCATCTGTAATCTAATGATATGTGATATAATATGAAAATTTATATGACATATTAAACACAAATAATGTGAATTTTAATATTTGTAAGTAAAATTCATTTATTTTTCTTAAAGGAAAATATAAATTGACCAATAAACATCTTAAACCTGTCATGATTGTGTTAAATAAGTAATTATTATATTAGTTATTTATTCAATATATTAATTTAAACGAGTTGACACAATTAACACGATTAATAAATAAGTCGTGTCTGAGTTTACATTTTTGACACGTTTAATAAACATGTTATGCTTGAGTTGATATTTTCTGATATGATTAATAAACGGGTTGATACGAACACAATTCACTAACACGAATTGCCACCCTAATTCGTAACATCATAACAAACACAAAAAGAGGGAAGTGCTTATAATTCATTCCTGATTTCCTTCCCCTTTCCTCCTACTTTATTTCGTCTTACCAGATGTAATATGTGGTTTACTGGCCATTATGAGGTGGGACATGTTTGATGAACAATATGAATGGCCCTGCCATCTATGGAGCGATTAACACAGATCATCTTGTTTTACACTACTTAGTACTTGCATCTTCCCCAACGGAATCAGAAGAACTCCCAGTGCAAATTCTCATCTCCATTACTTTCCTATTTTTTCATTTACAAATAAAATTACAATAAACAATCCCAAATCACCTCTCGACCAAAAATTATGACACTTTCCACAGCAGTTGTCACTTGCTTCTGAACCAAAAGTAGCCTAAATTGAAAAAACATGAAACAAAATACATGTATTACTCTCTAGTTATTGCATTACGCTTGATAACCTCTTTTTCCCCTCGCGAGGCCACACTATCAACACCACACAAGCAAAATACAATGTAAAATTGTAGAAGTGTGCGAAGACGTCGATCTTCGTATGATAACGACAGCAAAACTTCAAACGCAAAGCCAAAGCCAGTCTGAGAGCTTTGCTCTTGAGCAGTGCCTCTTATCAAAATAGTGCAGAAGAGCTCCTTGATCTCAACATGAACATCTTTTTTCATTCCATTATGAGTATTTATATATGGTCACTAAATTGAACATGTTCATCCCAAATCTATTCAACGGGGTTCTAATCTACATGATGTTTTCTATTCTACTTTACGGAGAACAAGTAGACGAAACAATTGAAACAAACAAGTAAACATTGCAATCATAGAAAGTGAGAGTATCACGTGCCAGAAAAATGAATAAAACCATGTTAAGTGGGTTTCAAATTACCCCAAAATGAGGTCTGTAAATGTATATTTTAATTCTTGTACCAAACATCCCTTAGATTATTGTATACTAAATGCCCCCAAAGAGTCCTTAGATTATTGTCTACTAAATGCCCCCAAAGAGTTATTATGATGCATAATCACACGAAAAATCTACAATGTTTATTGCCCAAAATTTTATATTTAGGGAGAAAAAAGGTGGACCTGGATGGAAGCACGTAAGAAATGCTAGAAAGCACAAGTGGCCTTTGGTAAGTTTCATTGGAAGGACTTCATTAAAAAACTTTCATTTGCAAGGCATAAACTTGACGAAATCTTTGCACGTGATGAGTGATGAACACAATTCCCAAAAAATCAGCCAAAATCTTACTCAAACCACAAAATTCCATCCCTACAAGTTGGTAAAGACATTACCAACAGTTTAGTAGCCTTTGTTTCCTCGTATTCTAGCTCTCATATCGACCTGGCCTCGCTTGCAGTTGAAATACGTCTCCCTCAAGCCGACGCACTCGCTCGAGATTGTAGGACTCTTCTCTCCCGCACATTCTCTAAACGACCGGTTTTCGACCTTGACGCAATCAGACTCGCTAAGGCACTTCACCAACTCCATTGCTAGGCCCTTACAAGACTTTGACATTTTTGTTTTCTTCCCTTCCTTCTCCCAAAGATTTTAGGTCTCACTAACACACCAAAACACACAGAAAGAAAGAGAAATAAATCAAATTAGAGCTAATCCAACAAATTAAAGAATCTAAAGTCCCACAGCAAAAGGCCAAAAACATCTCACACAAAGTCTAACCAACAAGGAGTCACAAATAATGAAATATCACTTTACATGTTTCAAGTTATTCATCAACAGATACAATCTAAAACCAAAAAGCCATCATTTACCTACATTTTTATGTCACTTATAATGAGAAGCAAAGATTGAAACTGATTGGCAAAAAAATTTCCAGAAACCCCTTTTTTTTTTTTTTTTTTTCCCCTTCTTTTTGAGATGAAAGAAAAAACAAGTAAATCTCATGTTGCCTACTTTGGGTACTTCATAAAACACAAAATATGAAGAACCAGAAAAGAGCGAAGGAAATTAAAGAACCGAATAAATAAAAGGTCAAATTCAGTGATTCATTTTGACATCTAACTAAGAAAAACAGACTTGTAACAGATTGATAAGAGAATTAGGCAAAATTATGACCACAATTTCTTCTTTCCTTGAATTCATAAATACTTACAAGTGAAATTACATTTTCATTTACTGGCACTCTCAAAAAAAAAAAAAAAAAAAACAACTGTACTTTTCTAGTCCATCCAATCCAATAGCTTAAAACTAATAAAATACTCCCTTATTTAAAACCCTAAACCGGAAAAGAACACAGAAATTAAGCAAAACCATAACTTCTGTAATCCCACACGAAACAAATTGAGAAAGTTAATACCAAAAGAAAAACAAATTAATCGAACGGAATTTTTAATTCAAACGATAACCACATCGCGATCATGTCTAAGCAATCAAAAATCTAGAGAGAGAGGAGAGAGAGAGAGAGAGAGACCTACAGAAAAATTGAGTAGCGAAAAACCCAATTGAAAATTGAAAATTTTCCATGCTTTTATTAACCGAAACGAGGAAATTAACGATAATTAGATGAAAATAAACTCTGAACTTAAATTTCTAACAGATATTAACATAATCAAACGTAAGTTAGGAATAATCTGAGAACCGTTTCGTTCATTGATTTAAAGCGTAATCGGCAAAATTAAAATCTAGATTCTAAATTTCCATAAGATTTTTTATTTTTTTTTAAACAAAGCTTAAGTATTGATAATTGAGATTCTCAAATGAAATTTGCAAATCTTAGTTCTGAGCTGAGGAGGAGAAGAGTACCTTGACTGAGGAGCAAAATCAACCGCCGGAGAAAAAGAGCCGTGAATTCGCCTAGTCCTAGTCTGGGAAAAAGTAGGAAATAATAGATTTATGAGTGAGAATTAAAATTAATAGCATTATAGCAAGAGGAAAGAAATTAATAACATTTTTCTCCCAAAAACATTTTAAATCCCCGAAATACCCCTAGTCCTCTCCCAGATTAGAAAAATGCTATTAAGGTTGTGTTTGGTTGGGGGGAATGGAATGAAATGGAATGGAAAGGTCATTCTCCCCGATTCTGTTGTTTGGTTTCAATTTTATAGTTGGAATGGGCTTTCCAACGGAAAGCCCATTCACTCAATTTGAGTGAATGGACATTCAGTTGGGTGGGCGGTGGAATCGCAATTCCATTCAGCCATTTTTTCATTTTGTCCATCCTGTCCCTGAGGTCCCGAGAGTGATTCGAGGAGAGAAACACCCTACGCCTCCCATCGCCGTCGCGACCACCGAAGCTCCGATCGCCGTCTCGACCACCCGAGCTCCCATCGCCGTCGCGACCCGAGCCGTGCGTCCGCCGATCGATTCTCGCCTTCTCCCTTCCTTTTCGGCCTTCCTCCACTCTGTTTCTTGGCTTGTTCGAGCCGTTCGTTTCCGTTCGATTCTCGCGACCCGAGCTCGTTCGAGAAGCCGTAGATCTGGTTGTAGCTTCACCGGCGGCTGTATTTCCGGCACGGTCAGTTTGCGGTTGATTCCGGCAAGGTGAGGCTCCATTCTTTGATCTCGATTGATTTTTTTTTTTTCATTTTTTCGAGTGTTTTTCAGATTTAATAGTATTTGTCTGGGAGAGGACTAGGGGTATTTCGGGGATTTAAAATGTTTTTGGGAGAAAAATGTTATTAATTTCTTTCCTCTTGCTATAATCTATTAATTTTAATTCTCACTCATAAATCTGTTATTTCCTACTTTTTTCCAAGACTAGAACTAGGCGAATTCACGGCTCTTTTTCTCCTGCGGTTGATTTTGCTCCTCAGTCAAGGTACTCTTCTCCTCCTCAGCTCAGAACTAAGATTTGCAAATTTCATTTGAGAATCTCAATTATCAATACTTAAGCTTTGTTCAAAAAAAAAAAAAATCTTATGGAAATCTAGAATCTAGATTCTGATTTTGCCGATTACGCCTTAAATCAATTAACGAAACGGTTCTCAGATTATTCCTAACTTACGTTTGATTATGTTAATATCTGTTAGAAGTTTAAGTTCAGAGTTTATTTGCATCTAATTATCGTTAATTTCCTCGTTTCGGTTAATAAAAGCATGGAAAATTTAAAATTTTCAATTGGGTTTTTCGCTGCTCAATTTTTCTGCAGGTCAATGATGGTGATTTGGGAATCCGTTGATTTTAGCTAATTTTCTGTTTATTTATTTGCAGTTTTCTGCATTATTTTGTTCTTCTCTTCTACGTAATTTTGGCTCTTTAATTTGCAAGGGATCTTCAACTGTTAAACATTCAGTTCTCTCTGTAACTGTAAACTGAAATCTGTTTCATACATTTTGTTTTTGCATTTTAATGTTAAGGATTATCACCAAATTTTCTGAAATGAAGAAGGCACAATTTTCTTTGGTACCTCGGTCTTTTTATGAACAGGAAGGTAGAAAAGACAGTATTATGTAGTCTGTAGACATGTACAAAACTCATTTATATTGAATATAGATTATGTCTAATACTTTGGGTCATTTTGAATATTGTCACAGGAAAGGGAAAAAAATGCAACAAGAGAAGGATGTTGATCATGATACTCAGAAACCTCTAGAGAAGAGGCCTGGCATTATCTTTGTCGGCTCTCCCAACGTCGGCAAGCGCACTCTCCTCTCACGTATGCCATTTTCCATCTCTCTCTCTCTCTTAACCGTTATTAAATTATGGCTCTTGGAATTCTCGAAAATAAAGTAAACTTGCAAGAACTGCAAAGCAACTGAAGATACTGTGTTTGTAGGATTAATCTCCGTTGATTTTGATGAAACGTCTGAATCAACATCCGAAGATGTATTTCATGGGTAGGTTCTCTTTTATTTTCTTTTGTTTTTCATTTCATTTTTTTTTTTTTTTAACTTCACGGTCGCTAGTACAAGGGATTAGAGGATACTAGATGTTTGTCCATTACTTTCTTTGTCCTGCTACAATTCACGTTGGTTGTTGGTTTTTTCATAAACAGCTGGACTATCGACACAAAATACTACACCGCTGATGTTTCTATATGCGTCGCTCATTTTCATGAAGGATTCTCCATTACCCTTCCAACATATACTCAGCTTGCAGCCCTTGTCATGGTCTTTGACATGAATGATGTAGGTCATTTCCTCTTCTATAGTCTCACATTTCGGCAGTGCAAGCTTGTTAATTTTAATGCTTCAGTACGCTACCCCCTGCGTTTTAAAATTCATTGCATATGCCACCACTAAGGATTGCTGTAATTGAATTTCAATTCATGATATTCTGCGCAGCCATCATCTCTTATTGCCCTACAAGATTGGGTATCTCATAACGACCTTCAAAGGTTTGAGATTTTGTTGTGCATAGGGAACAAAGTGGATCTTGTTCCAGGTCATCCAGTTCATTCTGAATACAAAAGACGCCTATTGAAAGTAGAAGACTCGTTTGCCGACTCTCGTTTGGAGTTTGTCGACTACGGAATTTCTGAAACAGAGGGAAGCAGTTTTTTAGGGAATGAGGAACCCTCATTAGAGATTAGAAGGTCATGTTTGGAGTGGTGCGCTGAGAATAACATCGAGTTTATTGAATCATGTGCTTGCAACGCTGCTTTTGACAAATGTAAGGCCCTCTTCTTCATGTCTTGACCTGCTTTCATGTACTCTTTTATTATAAGCGAATTTGTACTCCATTCTGCTCTAGTTTGTAACTAAACAACACATAACATAATTAGGAAATGTGAATACCTGCTCAAGATGGGGTTTTACATGTTAGGAGTTGCTCTGGCTGCAAGGAATATGAATATTTGGATCGTAATAATTTATTGTCCCCATTATAGCAGTTATTCATAGAAAATGCTTCAAAATAGGATTGAGCTTAAAAACGTCCCACTGTTGTGGCTAGTATGGAGTTGTTCCAGTATGACTTAACCTTGCGGGGATGGGAATTGGTTTAGGGAGATCTACCACAAACACACACACACACGCACAATACATAAACATTAATGATATACATCTAAGTGCAAATGCTTGATGCTCTGCAAAGGAGTTCACCTGTTGGGTCCCTTGAACAGAAAGGGTAACAATTACGGGAGAAATTGATAAATGAAGTTAGATGTCAAGTGGTTTGGGGAAAAAAGGATTTGTCTCTGCTTATTTTGTTGATAAGATGCAGATGGCTTTGTTGGACAGGTTTGTCTGCTGATGGTGATTCACAAGGAGTTGAACGTCTCTTTGGTGCTCTCGCTGCTCATATGTGGCCCGGGATGATTCTTAAGTTAGGAGATAAGATTGCTGAACCATCATTACCTGAAAGAGAAGGTCTTTTCTCCACTTGCGTTTAGCTAGTACTTGACTTGTTACTTAGAATACTCAATATTTTCATACTCTCTTTTCAGATTTGTCTGAAGAAGAATCTGAATATGAACTTGAGTACGAAATTCTATCTTCGGGTTCAGCTGAACCATGGGATGACACAGATAACAGATGGATTTCTGCAACTGGTACTGTTTCCACTTCAAATGCAGAGGTATCAGTTTCTCAAGGTAACCCCAACTCAAATGGCAATCTGGAGAATTTAAACATATTCAGCGGAAAGGAGACGCCCCCTTCAACATCAACGGCTGCATTACACGAGGACAAAGACGAGGGAGTGGCACAATATGTAGAAGAACCCAGTGGAGTTGCGAAAGCTGGTGAGAGTTTACATTTTGATTTCGATGAGTTGGAACACTTGATGTCAGAGATAGGTAACATGCGGGAGAGTTTGAGGCTGATGCCCGATTTTCAGAGGAGAGAAATGGCTGCAAATCTTGCATTGAAAATGGCTGCCATGTTCGGCGGAGGCAGTGATGATGAAGAGGAAGCTTGATGCAATCGATACTTGGCATGCTGTTATAGGGATGATCAGTAGTTTGGAGATTGGTCATGGCTTTTTTCCTTTTCTTGTACTTGTTCATGAGTTTATGTTGAGGAAGGTGTTAGTCTTAGTTTCACTCGTATATCAATTCCAATGGTCGACACTATGTCCGAGCCATTATTCTCCATCTCGTCATATAGTTATAGTTTGTGCTTCTGGAAATTCGACTTTTACTTATTGCATAAGTACAAATTAAAAGTGGAGAAATATAGTTTTTAAGTAACTGTTATGGTTCCTGTTAAAATATTTCTATCCACTGTTTTCATATATATATATATATATTATTTGTGTCCTATTATCTAGAAAGGACTTCATAGAGCTTCCAAATACTACTAAATAACTGTTGTAACTTGGTTTTAGGTGCTAGCCAGCATACAAACCAAATCATATGGCTATGCTTTTAATTATTTTCATTTCGAAGTCCTTAATGTTTTTGTTTAATGATAAGGAGGTCTTAACAAAATATTATATTTAAGATATACAAACACGATGTTAAATAATTTTCTGAGACTTAATTCAGTACCACATTCCTCCATGTGCGTCAATAGAGTGATGAACATAAATAACCCATGCTTGCGAAGAGGAATGAATATGAAAATCAAAAACAAAAAATGGAACGTAATTGATTGATGTAAAAAGGGGATTAAGAGTACTTTATTCTTTACGTGTATATGAATATAAAGAATAGAATTTGAAAATTCTATCTCTGAATCTCGTATATAAACATTGAGTATTACATCTACGCAGTGTAAAAAAGAATTGATCTATTTAGTACAATCTATATTGACTAAGCTTAATCACTACTAATTGCTTTAATTTGTATCTGTTGATAGTGAATTTTGTGTTAATTAACACGTGAAACTCTCTGCCTTGGATTAACAGAAGAGAGTTTGGAAAGAAGGAAAATGGATGCGGAGGAAATTAGAAGAGTTGCAGCAAAACAGACAAGATCAGGGCCAGTGACCAAAGGAACACTCTCGAACTTCTCCAACACTCCCACTTGAAGTATCATCATCACTGCATGCCCTAGCTTTGATTTTGCATCTGAAACTGATTTCATTTCTACCCACCTTGGAACTCTCTGAAACATATACAATTAAATCATACTTACTCACCAACTTAATACGCAGATAAAAATAGTCACTTGAGGCTAACACTCAAGTGATCGGGTGCGTCAGTGTGTACGTGTGTCTATAAGATTGAAATCCCGATCTTATTAGTAAAATGGATGTTATAAACCTCGTACCCGCATAAAAATTAACGTACCTTGATGTGGAATAAACCAAACAAGTTTGAGCCAGCAAGGCCTTTTTCTTTCGCAGGTTTTGACCCAACAAACATGGTATATAACCCAACTCCGAACATGAGCATGGCGGTTCCTAGAAGGAACGTATCTGCACGCAACATTAACATAATGCATTAGAAATATAAATATTAAGTGGGAGAATTTTCTGGGACACGAATAAACTCAAATTTTTGAACTAAAATTACGTTGTAATCAATGACAGAGCCAACCTTTCACCTTAATAGAAACGTATATTAAATTTTTTTTAACAAGTTATCTTAATGTGTGCATATAAGAAAATATATTTATTTTAATAGGAGTATATATTATTTCAATTGAAACTTAAATGTAAAATTTTAAAATTTTTAAAGATATTATTTTTTTCAAAAAAATTTGAGTGAGAGCGGCTGCCCCGCTCATCTCCAAGTGGCTTCACCACTGATTGTAACAATATAATTGTTAAATCCTGTTTATGTATTTTACGTCATTCGTTTTTCTATTTACATAATTTCATCATCTTTCAAATGAAAAAAGCTTTTTTAAAATTTAAAGTCCTAAAATTACAAATTTATATCGTAGCTAGAAAGCTGATCTATTGTTATGCAGGGTTTTAAGTTTGACTTTTTTTGTTTTTAATATGGAGTGGGAATTTGAACTCTACACTTTATGATAGACACCGATAAAGTGACAATGAATTAGGTGAGGACAAGTGCCGGGGCACTCAACTCTTCAAAGTTGAACTTTTACGACCATAAAAACCATAACAATTTTCAAAATTTATAACTCTAGTTATACCACTATTATGTAGTTGTATTCTTGCTGTATAATTGAAATATATTGTCATGTTCCTCTTTTATAAGAAATATTATAACCATGCCTCCACTCAATAATTGAAATTTGAAATATATAAATATCTGTATACAATTATGTTTGCATTCAATATAATATTATCTCTATTTTTTTCATAGCCCCATAAAAAATTTTCTGGCTCTCCACCACTGGTGATAGAGTCTGGTGTGGATTATTTACAGTTAAGTTATGTCCGTGACTATTTAAGTTCGAAACTACATATATCTAAAAGTCAAAACTTAGGATATAATTTATTAAAAAAACAAAAACAAAAACTCTACGTAGATATTATAGTAAAAAAAAAAATCAGAGGGCAAAATAGGATAAAAAATTCTATAAAAGATGTTTTTAGATGAGGATCTTTTGGCCGTGTTTGGAATTGATTCATTTTTTATTTTTCACGTTTTTTGAGAAAGAAAAAATGAAAACGTTTTCAAAACGGTGTTTGGCGCAATAAAGACAAAAAACGAAAATGAAAATGATTTTTTAATTTAGTGTAAAATGTGAGAGAAATAAAAAATGATTTTAGGGCGCTTTTAGAACTCGTTCCAAAATGATTTTTCTTTTTTGTAAGAAAATGAAAATGAAAATGTTTTCAATCTCAGACAGAAATCATTTTTGAAAATGCGTTTTGTAATTTTATCAATAGATTATTTTCAGTGTAAAAAACCCATTAATGTCTCTCTTTCTCTCTCTCTTTGCTCGAGAGAGGAGAAAACGAAATCAAAAAATGAAAAATGACTAAAAGTCGTTTTTCATTTCTCTCTCATTTTACATAAAACTAAAAAATCGTTTTCATTTCTGTTTTTTGTCTTGATAGCACCAACGACGTTTTAAAAACGTTTTCATTTTTTATTTCTCAAAAAACGTGAAAAATAAAAATAGGATCAATTCTAAACAGGGGTCTTTTTCATTTTTTGTTTTCGTTTTCTCCTCTCTCGAGCAAAGAAAGAGAGACATTAATGAGTTTTTTTATACTGAAAATAATCTCTCAATAAAATTACAAAATACATTTTTAAAAATGATTTCTGTCTAAGATTGAAAACGTTTTCATTTTCATTTTCATACAAAAATTAAAATCATTTTGGAACGAGTTCTAAACGCATCCTTTATTTCGATGAATATTAAGAAAGATCTGTAATTACCTATGGCTTCAATGAGTAGCTGCATCACAATTCTTTGATCTGTCTTCTCTGACAAAGTATGGAAATAGTGGATGTATGACTTTAGAACAACGAGGCAGCCCTGTAAATTCAACGGCAGAAAGAGTTATCTTAAAAAATAAAAAATAAAAAATAAAAAAAAGAAAGGAACTTACGATTTAGAATAATCTGGAAAATAAAAATGTAGAGTATAGATAATAATAATATACCTCAACGAAACACAACACAGAAGCAAGCAAAGACCCCGCAACGGCAAATAATGTAAAGAATCGACAATCAATTATGACCTGCACGTTACGTAAAATTAATTCATATTAAATCATATATAATAAATCAGTCATATATATATGACCACTTTCTTCTAGTATTTTTCGTATTTAAATTTACAGTTACTCATGAAAAAATACACAAGAAATTTAAGCTAGCTTGTTCATTGAATATAGAATATATTCTATTATTTCAAATAAAATAATGATAAAAAGAAGGAATAATAACCGGCCGGCGGTTCAATAACTCGCAACCACAAGAAATATATGGTCTATGTAGCACTGATCTACCTAGAACCTCAAAGATATATAATTTTTCTTCGATTCAAAAAAAAAAAAAAAAGAGATTAATCAAGAGACACTTATAAATCATATACATACCCTTTCGAAGAACATCTGGAGCTGCATTTTCTGAAAATAATATTTTCTTTGGTTAATCAAATCAGCCATTTTCCTTAACATGATTAAAAGTAGCAAAGCATGGTTTGAACTACTGGTAGAAAACAAATCCATCAATGACGTGAACATTCCACCACGGACTTCTCCGTCATTCCGGGGTGGTGTCGCCGTCGCTGCCGTTGTGACTACACTTCCCGAAGCGGCCGCCGCGGCCACCGATGCCTTAACAGTGCTAGTACTATCCTTATTCAAATAAAGTTGGTTGCTCTTCCTCTGATCATGATCACCAATATTAATTTTCTTCTGATCCGACCCTGCAATATTAAACCCTAAACCCTTGGCCGGAGTAGTACTACACCTGATAAAAACCGAAGAAGAGCCAACAAAACTCATCAGGGACCTATTATTACAAGACGGGCGTAACAACAACAACCTAGAGTTCGCCATTGCTGTTGCAAGTTTTTCTGTGTGTGTTTATATATATATATATATATATATATATATATATATATATAGCATGAAATGAATGTGAGGTTGATTGTAGAATTTGAACGTACGAGAGAGAAGATTCTCAGCATATTATTATGTTGTCGGGGCATGCAAATGGCCGGGTAGGAAGCAGGAAGCACTTTTCGCTTTTTCTCGGAGAGTTCGGCTTTGAATTTTGACCGTGAGTAATATTGATAAATATTTTTTAAAAGTGCATGAATTAAAATTTGTATCTTTTATTCTTAATTCATAATTTTTTTAGTTAAATAATTACGGTAATAAAAAAATATTTATTAAAAGTAAAAAATAAAAATTTAAATTCATACACTCTTAACGGTCTATTCTCAATTTTTTCTAATATTTTATTATCTTTTTTTTCTTACGGGCATGTTTAGTTCATATATTTAAATCAATAATTTTTAATTTTTATATTCAAATTTTAAATTTTTTATGAGAAAAAATATTATAACAAAATTAAAATTATTGATTTAGAGGACGTTTGGTTGGAGGATTCAAACCATGTGATTTGAATTATTTTCGATTTACGTGAATTTTTTGTGAGAAAAAATACTGTAACAAATTATAAATTATGATTTAAATTAAGGAACGAATCCCTCTACTAAACGATCTTTAAAGGCAACAAACGAGCCCTCAATATTCTTTTAACTTTTTTTATGTTTTTTAAACTTTTCAAGCTGATGTGACGCCAACCGTGTGGTCTGGGATTGATTATGGCGGGACACGTGTACGAAGCGTATCTTTTGGGAGGTTTCTTATTTCTGCGGAACGTTCTTCCCTTCGTCATCGTCGGCTAATAGTCAGACTTTTAGACGTCAAAGGTATATTTTCAAGCTGATGTGAAGCAAATGCACTTAATTGTAAATTTGTAAAAGTCAGACTTTTAGAGTATGTTTAGTAGGGAAGAAAAGTAGAAAGAATGAAGAAGTGGAGGGATTTTGGGAGAAAAAAATGAAAATGTAGGTTATTTAGTATGAGAGAAAAGAAAAAAGAAGAGAAAATGAAGTGGAAAATAATACATGTGGGTTTTATTATTTTTTTTTTTATAAGTGGGTAGAAAATGAGATGAAAAATGGAGACAACTCATTAAAATGAGTAAAGTTACTAAACTATTATTTTCTCCATCAAAATCCAAGCAAAAAATTTAAGGGTATAAAAGTAATTTACGAGTAAGATTTTTTCTTTCCTCTCAATTTAACTTTCAATACCAAACAAGTGAAGATAAGCTCATTTTCTTTTCATATTCTCATACCAAACAACATAAAAAAAATCAATTTCTTTTCTATCATTGTTATTTTCTATCACCTTTATATTTTCTTTCTATCTTATTTTTTTTCCTTCTTATCAAACATAGCATTAGACGTCAAAGGTAAATTTTCTACTTAATTTCTCTTTTCATGAACGTCTTTTTTTTCTTTTTTTTTTTTTTGAGCAGGCCAGCAGGGTACTTTAAAAATTAAAAATGGAAGATGGATTTTTATTAAGAAGATTTTTTAATACTATTTATTGAATTAATATATTAAATTTTTTTAATCGTTAAATTTATATATATATATATATAAATATAAATTTAACGCGGATGGCACACCGGAGAAGTTCCTTTCTGCGCTTAGCTTGAGGAATGCGTTAATAATAGTCTGCGCACGTGAGGAAATGAAGAAGAAGAATATACAAGTCAACGGTGTTCAGTTGTTAACGTAGTCTACAAAAGCAACGTGCCAAATGATAGTAACGTGGCTGTTGTCCAGCACCACCAAAATGCAGTCTGACTATCTTTATGCTTCTCTTTTCTTTTCTTTTCTTTTCTTTTTTTTTCTCTTTTTCTCTTCATGACATTGTTGAAGTTTGTTCAGCACGTGTCTTGCATATAAGAAAGGAATTTAGTACTTACGAGAAAAATCAACGCAACAGAGAAAACAAAAATCAATGAAAAACTGATAAGAAAAGGAAGACCGAAAGAAACGGCAACGGAAGAAACAAAAATGGAAAAAAAACTGACAACGAAAAGAAAAATGAGAGAAAGCGGCGAACCCAAAATAATCGAGAGAAGAAAGAAGCCCTTAAGGCTGCATCCCACGTGAAATGAAGAAGAAACCTACGCCCAAAAACTATCATCAGAGCAAACAATAAAGGGTAACAGAGTCAATACACATAAAAGGAAACTGAAAAGACCAAAAAACCACGCACAGGAACCAAACGGAAGAACAAAGCCCATGGGCAAAAAAAGGAACAGAAAAATCACTGTACAAAGAACAGTGATCTGTGCCTCAATGAACAGTGAAAAATGATCCCTCCTTTAGGCTCGTTCAGTTCGTTGATTCGAGTTTTTAATTCGAGTTGAGATGTGATTTTATGTAAGAGCTTTTTACTGTAGCAAAAAAGTTAGATGTGATTGTTTCTGAGAGCTTTTTATTGTAGCAAAACTCGAATCGGCGAAATGAACAAAACATAATAATTTGAAAAAATTATTTATTTTTTAAGAGAATTTTTCTAGTAGACGAGTTTTTAGTGGTAGTATCAGTTTTTAAGCGTTAGATCAATTTAAATTCACATTAAATTGAAAAAATACGCAGAATAAATAATTTTTAATATAGATCTAACGGTTGAAAATAGATAATTATCGATAGTTCATTTTTTTTATCCTACCAGATAAACTCCATATCATACGTAAAATAATGGGTATATCTCCATCTCAAAGAAGAATGAGAAAATTGTTGAGTCTGAATTTTTATCCCTTTTTGTTAATATAGTTATTTGATTAAAAATGATATTAATGAAGAGTAATGAGTGAAAATTAAGATTCATGCATTTTTAAGTGATATTTATTAAGATTTTTCAAGAATATATATATCAAATGTGTATAAAGAGTCTGTTTATTTCACACATTTAAAACTATAATCCTAATTCTATTAAAATATTTTTCTCTTACAAAAAATTTGAATCAAAAAAATTTCCGTTAATGATTGTCTCATAGAATTTGAATTCAATATTAAAATCAATGTCTTAAATGCACGAACTAAAGAGAAAAAATTCTCACAACAGTTTTATCTCTCACAAATAGTGGTTCACGACTACGGCTACCGATTCTTGGGAGAATTTCACTAGAATGAAGAAGCTTTACGGATTCACGTCACCATGAATTCTCTCTCTCTTTTTTTTTTGGGAGATTGAAAGGGAAAGAAAGAAAGAAAGAAAGAAAGAAAAATCTTTTTAAAATAAGAGTATATTTGTTGCAGTTTTATTTGTGTAGAAAAACTACTTAGCGTTAGCGTTTGTTGCAAGAAATTTTTAAAGGTAATAAAATTCGATTTAAAATGTCAATTTTTCTGTTAATTTCTTTTTTATCACTTTTTATATTCACTAATATAATATATTATTATTTAAATAAAAAATGAGATAATTAAATACACGTGATAAATAATAAAAATAAAAATTAAAAGTAATGTTAGCATTTCACTGAATAAATTTTCCATCTTCAACATTTGAGACTACTACAAAATGGGCTCTCAGCCCATTTCAATGTAGACCTGGGTAGGGGTGTAATTTGGCCAGGTAGGGTCGAGTTGAGCTAAAAAATTGAGCCGACCTGCTCAGTACGGGTGGAGAAAATTTTGGGCCGTAACACTCTTTTAAGCCCACAAACCCGCAACATGTCGGGTGACCTTGGGTAGGCTCGGGTTACTCGGGTTACTCGAGTTGGTGAAAATCAAATTTAATCTATGACTTTATACCTCTTTTAACAGTCTAAAAGCATAAAATTCATAAACAGTCTATAAGCATTAACATAACGTCAAACATACTTCTTAACAGTCAATCAAGTCCAGAAATAAAATTAACAATACGTCAAATAAACAATCTATATAGAGATAGTCCAGCAAAATAGATTTAGGGTTACACACCTAAATCAGGTCGGGTCGGGGCAAAGCGGGTTCAAAATACCCGCTCCGCTCCCCAACCCGCACAGTGCAGGTTGGGACTATTTGAATCCGAATTTAAAAAAAAAAAAAAAAAACCCTACGCTTTCGGATTCGAGCTCATTTCTTACACCCCTAAATCTGGGTTTGAGAGGGGGGAAACCTTAGATTAAAATAAGAAACTGAGGAGCCTCAGGACTTTGCAAACGGAGGAAGGGAAAGCCTCAGCCTCGCTATTGTTCTTCTGCAATATTTTCCTGTGGGTGAGTTTGTGCATTATTTGTTTAATTCTTTTTGAAAAACCTCTGAAAATATTTTTTCTGAAACATGCATGGAATTTGTCATCCCCAACGCCTCAATTCTCCAATCTTGTCGCAGAAATTTGTTCTTGTCGCCTTTTACAATGCTAAAGTAGTTTTATTTTTATTGGTTGGAGATGTCATTACACAAATAAATTAGAAATACTCAGTTGTTTTCTAGTTCGTTTTGTAGGAAGAAGTGGTATTTTGAAAACAAGTTTTTATTATTATTCTTTTTTTTTTTGTGGGTTTTGAATCAATTGAACTGTGTGTGAACAAATATAGCTTGAAGGGTAAAATTTCTGTGCACATTTCATTGTAAGACTTTCCATTGTATTTGACATTAGTTATATGTGGATATGGTTCTAGCATTTTGACTGGTTTATATGCCTGTTTCTCCATTAAAAAATGGATTTCTAAATAATTAGATTATTTGCCTATTTGATGTTGTTCAGTTTTATCTTCAGGTAAAATTTAAGATGTGAAAGACTTAAACATTTTGGGTGATAATATAGCACTAAAACAGTTTTCTGATTGAAGAAATTTTTGGAAATGATAATAAATTCTCTCCTCAAAAACCTGGACTTTAAAGGCAGCCTTAACAAAATGGTGAAAACCTTGGTTATATCCAGTGTTGGAAGTTCGGGTCGACGGGCTGCCCGAAGCCCGAATTTTTTCGGGCTCGGGCGGGCAAGCCCATCTCCCGCCCGCCCAAGCTAGATTTTCGGGTTCGGGCTCGGGCAGCCCGAATTTGACACTAACTCTCTTGCCCGCCGCCGTCTAACCGCCCTATACCGCCGTCCGCCGGAATTTTTTTTGAATTTTCCGACCATGCCCGACCCGCACGAATTGCCCGACTCGAAAATAAGCCTGAAAACCCAAATTTTGCCCGAAGCCCGAGTTGCCCAAAACCGCCCGAAAATTTTAGTTGCTACAAATTGGGGCATTTCGAAAATCGAACTCGGGACCTCTCACACCCAAAACAAGAATCATACCACTAGACCCAATGTCCATATTTGTTATTTAAATTTTTAACTTTTTAATTAAGGTAAACACACAATTCCTTAATAGAAAGAGCAAATTCCTATTTTAGCAGTTTAATATTTCAGTTTTCACATTCTTGATCCTTTTTTATAATCAATCACATGATAAAATGATTCCTCAAAAAACAATATACACAAGGAAAGAAACACATTGCCATCACGTTTTTATTGTTTTTTATTTTTAAAAAGTGATGTTTCTATATAATGTCAGTTTTGTTCTTATAGATACTCGTGTTTTTCTATTCTATATCACTCTTCTTTCTATCTTTATCTATTTTTCTGTTCACAATCTCTCCTCATCCTCTTAATTATCCTCTTTTTTCTTCAACTTTCTTCACTCTCTTTGTGACTCTATATCAAAGTAACTTTATACTTGCATACCAAAGTAAATTGATAATTTATCAAAAGTCACTCAATGATTGGTTTGGTTTAATAACTTCATCGCTATTTGATGATCTCTATTTTAAAAGACCAGTCACTCAATGTTGATTGAAGCCTTGGTTTGCATTAAGGATTGGGATCGGGCCGATCAACATTTACAAGATACAATTTCACCGGCAAACCAATAATGGATCAATGAATTTAATCAATTAACATTTAATTTTGAAGACGATCCTTTAGCTTTAAATTAAATTGTAAATTTGTAATTTGTAAATATGTATTTACCTTTGACATTGTATTTGTAATTGTATAACTTTGTAAGTTTGTAAATTTTGTAATTCGTCACAATATGATTACACTATTTTTTCCTTGTCAAGTTTTTAAAGAAATAATTTTTTTATATAGTTCGTGTGTT